>NW_020954598.1:17252239-17294064 GCF_900497805.2 Vombatus ursinus
GATAGATAGATAGATAGATAGATAGATAGATAGATAGATAGATAGATCTTTTGGATGTTGGGAGAACTCTTCTGTTGAGTCTGACCAACATGGAATCAGGCTGCATCAGAAGAAGATGATTTTCCCATTACTGGAAATCTTTCACCTGGAGACGAGATTGCTATTTGTCAGTGACATTATAAAGAAGATGCTGACCAGGTCTGGGTTAGAAATAAATTATCTCTGAGGCCCCTTCTACCTTGGACAATCAATAAATAGTTATTTGAATAAAGATGAGCACAAAATTCAAATTTAATTAGACCAGATTTTTAAATCCCTTTTTTAAAAAGTCATCTATCTATATAGTGGTTGGAAGATCAATAAACTAAGACCTTGGAGAAGCATATCACCATATAACATGCTTTTGAGTGAGGCTGACTCTTTGGCAGGTGAAAGAAGAGGCATTCCAGAGGCTCATTAGGAGCCATGGGGTTTATAGTTTTGGAGCAGAGGGTCTTAACCTTAGGTTTGTGAACTTAATTTTTTTCATGACTGTACTTGGTAATCCAAAGTATTTTGGTTGGCAACCCTATGTATTCATGCGTTTTAAAGCATTATCCTGAGAAAGGGTCCATAGACTTCATCAGACTACCAGATGGGTCCAAGACACCAAAACAGATTAATAACTCTTGTTTTAGAGGAAGTAACATTTTTCATTCCTCCATGGCTCCTCTAAGACCTGGCCTTTGCTGGTTGGGACTATGTGAACTAGTGGCAAGCTTGAACTGATCTGGAGGGAGAAGAGGTAAAGAATACGGTGGAAGGAGAAAGAGTGAATCGCGGCAAAAGTCATGGGATGTATAAAGTGGTTGGAATTGTGGTCTAGAGGTAGAGGCCAGTAGCAGTAGGTTGCCTCAGCCTCTATTTTATGATGACAACTTAGACTGTGCCTTATTGAAAGAAGCCCATTCCTCAGCAATAACTATGAGGAAGCCGTGCAAAGATGACTCTTTCCCACTTTCTCTCTCTCCCCTAACTAGGTACCATCAAGCATACTTTTCTGATTTTTTTTTTGCTCTATATTATACTATTTCTCTATGTTGATTTTAGCTTTTTTTCCCACATAAAATTCTATGCTCTATCATGAAATTGGTGTATTACCTTTGTGTACTTTGGTAGCTTCCAGAGAATACAGATAGGAATAACTTTGTTATGTAGAATTTAACAGACTATAAAATTTTCTTTCTCAGCCCAGTGGGCTAGCTGATACCTGGAGGGATGACAAGCTGGTTTTTTTTAATTATTAATAATTCTATCAATTTCACATAAGCAGAACTTCAGTATAAAATGGAAAGTAGGAAGCTGGATCATTGAGGATATTGCTATGGAAAGGTTAATGTTATATAATGGGAAAGAGTGCTAGATTTGAAGCCAGAGAATAAGTTCAAATAAAGCTCTGTCACTGACCACCTGGATGACTTTAGCTTCTATGGGCTTCAATTTCTAAATTTATAAAATAAGAAGATGTCAGCAAGATGTCTACTAGAGTTCCTTCTAGATCTAAATATATTGTCCTAATTATTTATGTAGGCCTAATGGAACAAAAAATTGACTAAATTAGATAAATAAATTTTGTATTCTGCTTTTGAGGAAAGACAGCTCAATCTTGTTGATTTGCATTATCTCAAAGGTTCAAACCCACTGGAAAAATTATGAAATCTTACAATTATGAGATTTTTGAACTCTCTATCCTACTTTATTCTTTACTAATAAAATTTTCATTTTCATTCCTTCCATTCTATGAATCTTAGGGAAACCACTCCCCTTGTCATCTTAATTAATGGCTTATATTTATCAAAAAACAGTTTGCAGTGCACTGGACTTGGAGTCAGGAAGGCCTAAATTCAAATCTGACCTCAGACATTTTCTAGTCGTGACCTTGTCTGAGTTACCTAAGCTCTATTTGCCTCAGTTTCCTCATCTGTAAAATAGAATAATATTAGCACCTACTTCCCAAGGTTGTTGTGAGAATCAAATGAGATAAAAATTGTGAATTCCTTAGCACAGAGCCTGTCACACACACAGTAAATGCTCTATAAATGTTAGTCAGTTTTACTATTATTATTATTAAAAGAATTCCTATACGGGCCCTTAGGTAGGCTGAGATGTAGCTGTCGTCACTACAGTTATAAATTACTACAGCTTTGGCTGGCATGCAATAATCCCAATCTATTGCATGGAACTGTGGCAGCAACCCACTCAGACTCAGTTATATGGTTCAATTTCCTTACTCTCTGTGCTTATGCATTTATTTGTTTACTCAGTCAGTTATTCATTCACTCATTCATTCATTTATTTGCCATAAGCACAGATTACAAAAAATTGAGATGAAATGTATGTCAAAATAATTGGTACTTCAAGAGAAACACCATCAGGTTTACATTTTTTTTTCAGCATAGACTCAAAAAACTAAGTGCCCCTACCTTCCTGTCCCTTAAGCTTGGTAGTCTTGAAAAAATACTATGTGAGAAAGGGAAAGTCACTCCGTATCTCATCCTCATTTCCTCATGTACAAAATCTGGATAATAATACTTTGAATATTTGTCTCAGTGTTTTGTGAGGAAAGTGCTTTGCAAACCTTAAATTCTATAGAAATGTGACCTATTATAGAAATAATTTTAATTATTCTTTTGGTAAAGTAACAATTTTTTAAAGGCAAAGCTGAATCTGAAAAGACACACACTATATTTGAATATTGTTGTATGTCTTTTTATAGCCCTTCTGATGAAGTTACCCATACTCATGCTTGAGGTTTGGAAAAGGAATACACTTACACCCTAATTAAGCAGTGCTTTAATACGAGTTTATAATGCATTTGTTGTAAAGATAATTTAACAAAGGTTGCTCCAGTCAAAATATGAATTAGTCCTGTGATGGGACCATTACAATAAGAAAATTCTTTATGTGTTAAAAAAAAAAACCCCTTCAGTCATGGCATAGTAATTAGCAATTAGTAGGTGGCAAGCACAATATGAATGAATGGAATAAAATGGCTGTCCTTAAAGCTAATGAGATCTGAGGTAACATAAGTGTCCAGAGAGAGAAAGGTTAAGCTTCCCTGTATTCACTCAGTCCTGTTCACATTTCTCCTTTTGTACATTGTTCGGATAAATCCCACAATAGTCTAAATTCTCCTAGTTTCCTTGTACTTTATTCATCCTGGAAGATTTTTTTTTTCCTACTCTACTTATCTTCTTTTTACATATGGCATGCTTAGTGCTGTTGTTTTCCCATGAGTAAGTCTGCAATGAAACTAGGTTTGTATGAGAATATCCCTGTGTTTTCAGGTTAGAGAAAGAGAAAAGCTAAATATTTCTATGAACATATTCCCAGGAAATGAGCATCTGAATCCTCTGACAGAAGATCATTTCCTTCTGGTTAAATATTAAAAATGAGCTTGATTCAAACACTCAAATGTGCAGTCAACACAGGCCCGTGATTCACAAGCATTTACTATGGTTTCTCTCCCCACTTTAACATTTGCTTCATTCAACTTCTCTTTTAAAGCACTGATGGGAAATTCATCTTACCTTTCAGAAAAATCTGCATAATACTTGAAAGCATCTAAATTGACTGTCATGTTTCAAAAAGGCAAGCTATCCTCATGAAAGTGTTGTCAATGAGCTGTTAGCTTACAATGGAAGGTTGAAAATGTTGGTCAAATACTGACATAAGGGAAGACAGTAGTGAGCATTTCTTTCCTTTTCTGTAGTATACTACAGTATGTGTGAAGCATGAACATGCTTTTTATGAATCAGCTTAATATGTTTTCATGTGTATATATTTCAATACTTCCTTCTGTGGGGGGAGGAGGAAGAGGGCAGGAAGCCAGGGATGTGGGAGGATCTGGACCCATGGTTTCTTTAGAGTGTGTCACCATTGACTAATTATTTAAAGTCACAGAAAGCCCTTTAAAACTTGAAAGTGATAGACAAGTTGTTCATCTGCACATATTCACATATATCTCATAAATGCATAGATGATCTGTAAGAGAAGTTCTTCATCTGCACATATTCACAAATATCTTGTAAATGCATATGGTGGTCTATAAATGTATTTGATGTGTATGGTTATGTACATACAGAGTGATTTGTTTAAATGGCACTTGCTTGTATTGAATCCTTTCTGAAATATGTCAAATTTAAGAACATATCCTAATTCAAAATGGAGAATGAGAAATACATTTTTTTAGGACACGGACAAATCAAGAACTTTGTGTTGCTTGACTTTGCAAAGTTTTTACGAAGGTATTTTTTTTTCCTTTTAAATTAGGAGATGGAGGGAGAAAAAATAACTGCTTGTTCAGTTGAAAAATAAACTTTTAAAAGAACATGTCACAATGCTAAAGCCAGTATTTCCCAAATTCTCAAAATTTCAGAGAGAATACAATGGATTAAAATCAACATTTGTTAAATGTCATGCTGTGCTTCCTTAAAAGTTCTGATCAAAACCAGTGGATTTGAGTGTGGCATCACCTGGGACTTCCTCAGAACCATTACCAACAGGAGTAGGATTTTAGATTCAGGACAGGAGCTTTAAATAGGATGTGTATTGTTCCAAATCCAAAGGATTTGGCCAAACTGGTCCTGGGAGCATGATGAGCTGCATTATAATTACCTCAGTCAATTTCATAGGTGGTTCTGCACCTAAACATCTCCCCACAAAGTCTCTTCTTTTATCACAAACACAGGATGAAAACTCCATTCCCAGAATCTCTGCAGGTGGCAGCTTTGGTAAATAAGTGATTACAAAATCCTTCCTGCTCTAGAATGTTTTCTCCCTTACAGAGGAATCCAGCTGAAACCTGAAAGACCCAACAAGTTTGCCCAATACACTTCACCAAATTATCTTCTCAGGTCATTTTCTGATGAAAATGGAACTCCCTATCACGGTAACCAGAACCTAGTAAGTCATCCTCACTGTAATTTCAGAGTATATTACTTTATGGATAAAAGCATGTCATGGGAACAATGCTAAAAAGTATAATCTGAGAGTGAAAGACTTAAAACTACAGTTTATGGCACAGAGGGTACAAACTCCCACATCTCTTTCACATGATCTCCAGAAGTCAGCTAGAATACAGAAATTATTCCATAAGCCCATGGGGGTGGGGAAATGAAGTGGGAAGGTGGTGATAGATAATGGGATTTGAAAGAGAAAAATCCATTAAAAATGTTCAATGGGATCATCTGTTATGAGAAGACATCTCTTACTGGGCAAAAATTATTGTCCAAAATGATATCATCCTCTAAGCACTGAGGCTATTTCTCCTGTGAAGCCCTTCTAGCCCCGCCTCTGAGATACTCACGTGATGGTGTCAATCATGTCCAGCCCCATTTCAACGCAGCAATGGGCATGGTCAGTTTTGGGCTGAGTCAGTCCTGACACACAATAGTAGCAGTCCCCCAGGATTTTAATTCGTCTGCAGTGATTTTCCTTTTGTAATAAAGAACAGAAACATACATCTTAAGATTATGACAGAAGTGACAATGTGCTATAACAAATTCTTTACCCCAAACTGCATAAAAATGCATGAAAAATTGAACAAAACTTCATCATTCTCTTCAGCTACATCATTAATCCCTTTTTCTTTTAGTTTTACTGAAACCTTGAAGTTAATTAGGTTAATGTTGGCATTAATAGATCCCATATTTAAGGAGAAATATTAAAATCAATAGCATATTCTATAGCCTATGTTTAAATATAGATATAGAATAACAGAATTTAAAATTGGAGGGGACACTGGGATCATTCAGTCAAAACAGGATCATGGGTCAACAGTTGGAAAGGACCTCAGAGGCCATCTAGAAAAGCTTCCTTGTTTTACAGGTGAGGAAACTGAGGTTCATGGAGGTTAAGTGATTTGCCCAAGGTCATGTAGGATGCAAATATCAGAGGCATGATTTGAACTCAGGTCCTCTGACTCCAGGGCTAGTGCTCTGTCCACCTTACCATACTATCTCATAGTTCAAACCCTTTATTTTAGAGATGAGGAAGTGACCTGGTTAATGTTATACAGATTATATTATTAACAACCCAGGATAGAAGGACAGAAGCTGTGATTTTGTTGAGATAGGGAAGGGAACTCTCCAGTGAGGAAACTCTCTACTAGTATAAGCCAGCTTCTTCTCTGTAACCAAGAGCCTGACCACAAAAAGCTACTACAGTGGCAAGGAAGATTGAGACACTAACTCAGAAGAAGAAAATGTGAAAACAACTACAAGCAAAGCCTCAAAGAAAAAAAAATACAGTGTACACAAACCCAACAAGAAATTCTGGAAGAATTAAAGAGACGAGTGGCAGAGGAAAAATTGGAAAAAGAAATGAGAATGATGCAAGGAAATTATAAAAAGAGAATTAACAGCTTGGTAAAAGAAGCACAAAAAAATATACTGAAGAAAACAACACCTAAAAAACCAGAATTGGCCAAATTGTAAAAAAAAAGACACAAAAATTCAGAAAGAAAAAAACTTTTTAAAAAGAAGAACTGATCAAATGGGAAAAGAGGTACAAAAACTTATTGAAGAAAATAATTCTTTAAAAATCTAAATTGGGCAAGTAGAAGCTAATGACTCCATGAGACATGTTGTGGTTGTTGCTCAGTCATTTTCAGTCATGTCTGATACCTCATGACTCCTTTGGGAATTTTCTTACAAAGATACTAGAGTGCTTTGTCATTTCCTTCTCCAGCTCATTGTACAGATGAGGAAACTGAGGCAAACAGGGTTAAAGTGACTTGCCCAGGATCATACAGCTATTAAGTGTCTGAGGCCGGATTTGAACTCGGGTCTTCCTGACTCTAGGCTCAGCACTCTATCCATTGTGCCACCTTGCTGCCCTCAATGAGACATTAAGAAACAATAAAACAGAGTCAAAGGAACGAAAAAAAAAAATAGAAGCAAATGTGAAATGTCTCACTGGAAAAACAATTGAGCTGGAAAGCAGATCAAGGAGAAATAATTTAAGAACTGCTGAAGTGCCTGAAAGACATGATCAAAAAAAGAGGCCATTTCAAGAAATTATAAAAGAAAACTGTCCTGATATCTTAGAATCAAAGGGTAAAATAGAAATTAAAAGAATCTAACAATCACCTGAGCATAGAAAATGTTCTCAAGGATGAGGCCGACACCGACCTTGAAGGGGAGAATAGTGGTTGTTTGTCATTCTACTTATGTTAGACTTCTTGAGCTGTAAGAAGTGTGTGTGTGGTGTTTGGAGTCAAGTGCTTAGAGTATACACACTTCCCCATACCTTTCAAAGCATGAATTCTTATATAAGTAAGAATTCTCTTTGATTCTCCATTAGCTAAATCTTTGCTATAGTACTACAGTAAAATAAATTAATTTGGAGATGTGAAAACTTGGAAAAGGATGTCTTGTGGAGAGCATGCAAACTCTGCTTCTGCTGATTCATATGGGCAGTAACAATACTGCCAGAAGGAAGCTAGACAGATTAGGAAGTTGTGGAAAGAAACTAAAGACAAAAGGGACAGAGGTGATGTTTTCATCACTGCTATGGATTCAAGGAAGGTATTCAGTAAGGAAGGACTT
Source organism: Vombatus ursinus (assembly GCF_900497805.2). Taxonomy (NCBI): domain Eukaryota; kingdom Metazoa; phylum Chordata; class Mammalia; order Diprotodontia; family Vombatidae; genus Vombatus; species Vombatus ursinus. The sequence continues at coordinate 17,259,829 of NW_020954598.1, forward strand.
CTCTGGAAAAGACCAGAGAAAGACTGAAGGATCACTTAGCCTGAATAGGAAAATGAAGGGAGACAATCATGACTTCAAGCAGGAAAGAGCCATATATACTCCAGTTCTGATGAAAACAGAACAGGAGGAAAGACAGACTCATATATGAGAAAATGTTATGCTTTTAAAGGCTACTAAAGAGAATGCTATGGAAAAGAAATAAATTGAAAAAAGTAAGAAAAAGATTTAAAAAAAAAGAATCTACCAATCACGTCCTAAAAGAGATCCCAAAATGAAAACTTACTTTATAGCCAAATTCAAGAGCTTCCAGGTCAACGGGAAAATAGTGCAAGCAGGCAGAAAGAATTCAAACATTAAGGAGCCACAATCAGAATCACACAAGATTTGCGCGTTAAAGAAGCAGAGAGCTTGAAATATGATATTCCAGAAGGCAAATGAGCTGGGATTACAACCAAGAATGACTGACCCCACAAAACTGTGTGTAATCCTTCAGGAGAAAAAAATGTCCATTTTTTTCTTGAAAAGAAAACAAGGCAGGAAGGAAGGTTGGGAGGAAGACAGGAAAGAAGGAAGGAAGGAAAGAAGGAAGGAATGAAGGAAAGAAGGAAGGAAAGAAGGAAGGAATGAAGGAAAGAAGGAAGGAAGGAACAAAGGAAGGAAGGAAGGAAGGAAAGAAGGAAGGAAGGCAAAAGGGAGGGAGGGAGGAGGCATTTAGGTAAATACTGAGAGATAGGTACTATTATTTTTCTTTTTTTTTCCAGTCATTTCTTCACAGATGAGTAAACTGAAAAAGAAAGAGGTTTAAGCTACTTGACCAAGGTCACACAGCTAGTACGTAAGGCCAGATTTGAACTCTTATCTGCCTAACTTCAAGGACCAGTATTCTATTCTCTATGTCACTTAACTCTATTTGTCTTAGTATTCATTTTGTAAATAAAAATAATCTACCTTATATCACTGGAATTTATCCAATTTCAGTCATATCTGTACACACACACACACACACAGACACCACACACACACAGTTACCAAAATAATCAGACACAGTTTCACACATAGGTTTTATATACACATAGAAGAAACTTGTCCCATTTCTAGCCCCTTGACTCCCAGGAGATTGAGACATAGTAATCTTGATATTTATGTTCATATCCAGAACTCAATCTCAAATCTATCTGTAACACTGAGAGGGAAAAAAAGTGTATCTGTGGATGTGTATGATTGTGTGTGTGACACACATATACACATATATTTTATTAAGGAGCATGGTTTATTGTGGTGAGGAAAAATCTTTCTATTCCTATACTTTGATAGTATTTTTTTATATTCCTACTCATTAGCATTTTAACATAAATGAGGATTGTTATTTAATCAAAGTTTTTTCCTACATTTATTAATATAGCATATAATTTTATTAATGATCTATTATACTAATTATTTTCTAATATCAAACCATTCTGCCATTTCTGCTACAAATTTAACTTAATCAAAATGAAATTTTTAAATGTATTGCCATATCCTACTGGACAGTATTCTACTTTTTCCTCTTGGGTATTCATTCATGATATTGGTCTATAGTTTCCTTTCTCTGACTATCTTTTCCTAGTTTGGGAGTGGGAACCATATTTAGCTCATAGAAAGCACTGTGTAGAATGCTGTCTGTCTCTATTTTTAAAAATGCTTTATATAGCATAAGGGTGTTTGATAGAATTAACTAATGAATGAATCTGTCTTTCTTATCATGACATTTCACAAATTGTGTAGTCCAGTTAAATTACTGGATTTATCTAGTTATCATTTTGCCAGTATGAATATTTCATACTTTTATTGATAGTAATTCATTTCTTTTATATTTTCTGTTTTGATGAGATTTGCCTGTCATATTCTCTATGAAAAAACCTCCTTCACTATCTGCTGTTGTTTCTCCCCTCTTGTTTTTTAATTTTTGTTGATTTAGTTTTCTCTCTTTGTTTCAGTTAAATTAGCCAACAGTATGCAAACTGTAGTGACATTTAAAAAAATAAAACGGCTTTATATTTAGCTCACTAATTTAACAGTGTTGGGTTAGTATTACTTTTCCCCCTTTCAATTCTGTTAATTTGCTGTTTGATTATAGTAATCAAGTCTTCTTTTCTGCTTCTTGTGATTGAAATAATATGCCAGCTTTCTAATATATAATCTGCAATGAAAACTCATTGTTTCTTTTTCTCCTTTATTAATATAGTCAAGCAAATGAATTTGTCTCTAAGAACTCATTTAGCTGTATTGCATAAATGTTTATAGGTTGTGTTTGTCATTACTGTGATTACCTTTAACACAGTTTGTTATTTCTTTAATTTTGCATGTGGCTCAATCTTTCTTACACAAATCCTCGTCATTTAATAATATTCATCTTTCTATCCTTATTTTAGTTTTATTATGTTCTATAAAAATAGCATTTAAATGTTTAATCTTTCTTTATTTGTATTCTTTATAACCTAAGTGTGATCTATATCAAAGATGCCATATGAACTCATAAATACTCAAATCTGAGTATTCCTCATGTATGTTTGAATAAAAAGTAAATTTTCTAACATATCCATTTAATTCTCTTCACCTATTTTTTCAGTATTCTGTTGAATGCTTAAATTTCTTTGTCATATATCTTCTTATCTGAGTAATTATATTGCAAAAGTGAAGTATTATAATATGTACCTATTCATGTTTTTCTATCTATAGTCTTTAGCAATTCAGTTAACTTTTCCTTCAAAATTTAGATGTAATGGCATTAGACGCATATGTATTAAATATGAATATAATTTGCTGCAATCATTTTATTCTTGTCATGTTAATGATATCTAACAATAATGGTTTAGCAGTGATATGTGGGTAGTGTTCTACCTTATTGAAAGGATTGGGTTATTTCAGACGTAGAGACACAAGTAGAGAGGAGATAGGTTCCACATCTGGAGAATTTAGTCAGTGAAGAAGGTTCAAACAAGTTATGTAGTGGAAGATGAATTTTTGTTAGTCAGGGTTATCTAGATTAGAGTCCTGGCCCTGTGGTCTTGGGTAGGTCACATAACCTTTTTAAGTCTCAGTTTCCTCTTCAGTAAAATAAAGATGATGATAACAATAATAATAATAAAAATAATACCTCCCATAGTCATTAGGAAGAATGTGTCCTGTAAGTCTCAATATACTATAGAAACGTGTTATTACTCTTATCTGGATAATTCGGTAGGGGGGCACAGTTGTATCACTCAATAACTTTTCCTTAGCATACATGATATATAGCCCTCCATTTCACATGTGTGTGTGTGTGTGTGTGTTTATGTAGCCTTTGGAAGTTTCCTGATAACAAGAGCTTTAAATATTAGGTATATTAGAGAATATCCAATTTAATTCTGTCCAATAAGCATATATTCATGTGATCGTGATAATTTTTTTTAAAAAGATTTTGTTTATTGTTTTTACTTGCAATTTATTTCCTTTTTGAAGTCAGGTATTTCATTGATAAAATGCATGTGGACATTATCTGGGTAAATTATTCTCAGTTTCTTTTGCTGAATATGTTAGCCAGTGACTGAAATCACTTCATACAGTCTTAGCTACCCATAGATTGCCATAAATAGTTTTTGTTAGCTTGAACACAAGTAATTCCTTTAACTACTGTGTTCATTTCCTTTACTTTCAACAGTCATTCAGGTTTCTTTGCCTGCTCAGGCCACACCTTCAGAGCAGATCTGACAACCCAAGTAGCTAGCTATGGAAGAAGTAATGGGAAAGGTGGAAAAGAAGGATGCAAATCATATTTTCTCACAATGAAAAGATAACATAAAGTGTCTGAAAGGAGAAATATGTGAGGAGAAGCAGGATCCCAAGCTTAATGAGAACATTCCTGGTTTCCTCTATGCACCAAATGTTCATATCACAGATATAACAATGGAATCCCCTCCAAGAAGTTTCATATTTGCACTGACATTTAGAGCCATCTGCTTGAAACACACATACACACACAAAATAGGCACATATATTTGAACTATCTTTAGAAAACTATAGATGAAATGAACACAGTCCAAAACTCAACTTCAAATATAGAATTGTAACTCCCATCGTTTGACTTTTCTAGTCTTGTCCCTAGGCTGCTAAACATTGCTAGGGATAGTCTCAAAAGGGGTTGATATCATTTCATTATATATTCTTGCTTCATACTTTCTGCTGGATCCTCATTGGTGCTTGGAAATCCTTTCATTGTATTCTAGAGATTCTGTAACTCATATCATGAATTGACTATTTTGAACCCATCCTGCTTTTTTAATCCTCCTATACTCAGATTCATAGTAGATGATTTTGACTCATACTTTACTGAAATCGAGACCCTCTTGTTGAGGTCCCTCAACTTCAAGCCTTCACATTTCAAAAGTTCTCAGCATATTCCTCCTTTCACATCTCCCTCCCTCCTGTTTTAAAGAAAGGGCTGACTTTTCTCCTAGGTGAGGTATTTGCAAGGACCTGTACCCTTGATCTTATTCCCCCCACAACTATTCCCTTAATTCTATAGGGGACTATAAGACTATGATATTCTAGCATTCTCCTTCTATCTCATGGTTTCTGACTGATCAAGAAGAAGAATGCTCTAAGGTCATACTTTTCCTCATGCAGCTCTCTCTTTCTTCTCTTCTTCCTCCTCCTCCTCCTCCTCCACTGACTACTTCTACTACCACTAGCACCACCAGCACCAGCACCAGCACCAGCACCACCACCACCACCACCACTACTACTACTACTATAGCTGACAGTTACTCAGAACATTTTTAAGGCTTTCAAAGCACCTTAGATACATTATTTAATTTGTTCTTCACAATATTATGAAATAGTTATGAGAGGTGAATGGCATTCAGTGGGATAGGCAGTCATTAAATAAGTTCCTCATATATGCTGTGGAAAAATATTGCAGAAAAACAATGAATTGGGATCAGAATTTAATAGGAAAAGCAAATTAGGCTGTATGGCATTTGGGAAATCACATGTCACTTTCAAAGACCCAAAGTTGCTCCCTGAAAACAAAAGTTTATATTTTTAATGCCAATATTCCTCTTCTAAAGGGTATGTGGTTGCAATTCATGTAATACCACATTACTGGAATAAATTTTGGAAAAAATTACTTGAATTTAAAAAGTGACATGAAAGTAACTTTAATAAGAATGTATGATTGATAAATGAGGTGGATCAATGATATAGCAAGAGTAAAAAATAACAATTTATGATTGTAAATTCATTGAGAAATAGAAATATACACAAGCACTGTAATGTTACTCCTCTGATAAAAGCATTTTATTGATTACTGAACAAAGTCCATGCTCCTTAGGCTAGCACTCATAATCCTCCAGAAATGTAAACCTTCCATTATTTCTAGTTTTAACTTCTACTATTCCCTATTTTACATTCCAATAAATCCAGATCACTCCTTCTTCTTGTATATATCCAATGCTACACTGCCTGCATGCCTTTGTTAACAGTAGGTAGGGTGTTCCCCTTTTCATATCTCTGGTTACTAAAATATTATTTATCCTTTAAGATCATACCTCTCCATGAACCTTTTCTTAATGATTGTAATGGGGAAGGATTATTTCCTTCTTAGACCTTGCATAGCTCATTAAACCTTTGTGTATTTCTTAATACGTTTGATTCTGCATTATCACAGCAATTTTATATAATTATGATATATCTGCCCTGACCCTCCTTTACTGGTCTGTAAGTGTCATGTGACAGAAGTAATTTGTTAATTATGATATATCCCTCAAAACCCAGCATAGTCCTTTGCACATAATAAGTGCCTAATAAATCATGAATGAATGTACCCTTGTGCTAATGTAAGTCATAACAAAGTATTGTAAGCATCAAAATGGCCTTTGGGACTATCTTCCTTTATACCTAGGCAGTCTCTAAGTCCTATTTCAGTACAGATTATCTGTAATGACTTCATAGATCACTAGAATCAGGAGCATTTATTGTCAAAATGTCCTATAGAGCTCATTTCATTCATAGAGAGGACTCACATATCCACATGGACTTAAGGTTTACAGAGTATGTTCCTCACAAGAACGCTGTAAGTTAGAGGGAATAAATATTTTTGTTTTATAGATGAAGAAAATGGAGAAAGAAAAGATGAATTGAGGTGCTCAGATTAGCACAGAGAATAAGGGTCAGAACCTGGATTTGAAACACAATGTTTTGATCCCAAAACTAGTACTTACCACTACATCAACCTGCTCCAATATTCTTATGTACATGTACTTTCAGAAATTTTTATTTTCATCTAAATTCTAAATTTGAACCTGGCATATATAGGCAACATATTCTCAAAAATGGTGGGCATATGGTAGGTGTAAACAGGCTAAAATATATTGGAAGTGATGATGTACATGAGCAGTGGCATAAAATATAACATCCTGGGAAAGGCATGCTCAGAAAAGAAGGTAGACCAGTCAAGCACCAAGGGATAGCCAATGGACAATACTGTATATGAGCTTCACTCAGGTGTATATAATTAAGAAACCTAGAGGAAGGTCCTCAATATAAAAGGATCTTTTTTTGAAAATGTATTGGACAACATGAGCAAGGGTCAATGAATGAATGAATTTATCTTTCAACATGCATTTATTAATCAACCAATCTGTCAATAAGCATGTATCAATTACCCATCTCCAGGAACTATACTTAGATGCTGGGGATAAAAATACAAAGAATGAAATAATTCCAACTCACAAGGAGATCATATTGAATGACATAGGTGACACATACACATGTAAATATATACACTATGAATATAAAATGAACAAATGCAAATACATACAAAGTAATTAAAAGAAAGTTAATTTGAATAGGGTGGATCAGGAAAGGCTTCATACAGAAGACATTGCTTGAGCTATATGTTAAAGAAAGAGAGGGAATCTATGAAGAAGAGTAAGGCAGGAGTTGTCATTACAGGCATGCAGGATGGCCAGTGCAGAGGAAAGGAGATAACTGATGGAGTGATATGTATGAGAAATAAAGAGAAAGCCAGTTTGCTTAGAATGTAGCATGTAGAAGTTAGTATAACATCCAAGGAGAGCAGAAAGATCAGTTAGGAATTAGTGTTAAGAGCAAAACAGCTGTAGCCCTCAAGAAACTCACAACATGTAAACAATTAGTACATACAAGATATACACAGAGTGGCTAGGAGGTTATCACAGAAGGGAAGACACTAGCATCAAGGGTATGTATGTGACAGGGGAGGCTGGAAGAGGTTTCCTCCTATAAATGGTTGATACTTAAGCTGTATTGGGAAGGAAGCCAGGGAAGCTAAAAGATAGAGGTGAGGAGGAAGAGCACAGTAGACAAAGGAGATGGTTAATACAAGACCAGAGTCTAAATGGAGAGTTGTACGCAAGGAACAGCAAGCAAACCAGGTAACTGTGTTGTTGAATGCATGGAGAAGAGGAAAGTATAAGAAAACTGGAAAAGTACAAAGGGGCCAGTTTGTAAAGAGTTTGAAATGCACAAGAGTATTTTATATTTGATCCTGGAGAACATGCATCCACTGAACTTCACTGAGAAATGATGACACGTACAGATCTATGTTTAGGAAAATCACCTGGCAGCCAAGTAGAGAATAGACTTAAGTTGTAGGAGACTTGAGGCAGGGAGATCAATTAGAAGGCTATTGTAGTTGTCCAAGTGAGAAATAAAGAGAGCATGAACTACAGTGGTGAACATGTGAATGGAGAGAAGGGAAAGCATACAACATGTTGTGAAGGTGGAGATGACAAGATTTGGCAAGGGATTGAATATGAAGGTGTGCATGTGAGTGAGAAGTTGAGTAGGATGCCAGTTGGGAGTTTGGGTGATTGGGAGGATTATGGTGCCCTCAAAAGTACTAGGGAAGTTTAGAAGAGAAGAAAATTTGAGGGGAAATAATGAGTTCTGCTTTGGACTTACTGAGTTTAAGGTTGCTCTAAGGACATCCAGTGTGAGATGACAAAAATATAGTTGGTAATATACAGAGCTGGAACTCAGGAGAGACCCAGGGTGGTTATATAGATTTATAGAACTTAGAATCATCAGCATTGACATGATCATTGAACCCATGGGAGTTGGGATCACTAAGTAACATAGTATAGAACAAAAAGTGAAGAAGGCCCAGGGTGAATAAAGAATTAGCAAAGGAGACTAAGATGGAGGGATCAGAGAAGCAGGGGAGAGCAGTCAGAGAAACCTAGCAAGCAGAGAGTATCCAGTAGGCCACAATCAACATGCTCAAAGGCTGTAGAAAGGTCAAGAAGAATAAAGACTAAGAAAGGGTCTTTAGATTTAGCAATTAAGAGATCATTTATAACATGGAAATGAGCAATTTCAGTGGATTAAAAAAAAGGTCATGAATGTGCTTAGATTTGGACCACTGAAGGGAGAACCCACAAAGATGATATAATGATCATAGGATCATGAATATACAACTGAAAAGGAACTTCAGATACCAACTAACCTAAACCCTTCTTTTTACAATTAAGAAGCTGAGACCCGTGGAGGTTCACTGAATTATTGAAGTATCTTCAAGTGTAGAAGAATAGAGTTTCCCACCCCATTCTCCCATAGAGGCAAATACCAATCGAGGAATATGCAAGTAAAAAGTAACCTAATTTAAAGAGAGAGAAATATGAGTACACTCATCTGCTTTTTATATTGAGAACAAATAACACAAAGCCCTAACAAATGCAATGTACTCTAATTTTAAAATATATTCTAATTCCATATTATGGCCAATTAAAGGAGAAACTCTATGCAAGAAGAAAACAGAAACAGATAAGAAACAGATACATGTCAGTGTTTGTGAAATCCCTCAGAGGCAAAAACCAAACTCATTTATTAATACTCTCATACTTTGAAAAACCACTCAGCACAACCCTCTCAATTTAAAAAATGGGTAAATATTGCCAAAATCTATTCTAAAAACATGGATGTTAGTTCTTTCATTAACACCAATATTACAAAGAGGTTCTGATGCACTTCATATGTGTGAGGACTTCCTACATAACTGAGACAAATTAAGTTTCCTTTTTCCCCTTTCATTTCTCTTTTAAATTCTGAACAACAAACTTCCAACAACAAAAGTCCCATTAGCAGCAGCAATGAATCCAATTCACTTGATTCAAGCAGATTCTGTTTAAAAATAGTTGAACAAATCAGTCCCTTGGGGATAATAAAAGGCTCACAGTCTGTTAGCATTTTCAACATACTGCATCAGGCAAGCAGGCTGCGCACCTGCAGGAGTCTCACTGAGAGATTACTAAAATAAACTGCTGAACTCCCGGAAGGCAAAGGCACAGTTAGTCAGACTCAGGTGGTGGCCAGAATTCTGAGTACCGATAAAGGAAATCTTTCAAGTTGTTTTGTAACTTTGCTAAATTGTTCAAATGTCTGGTTTGTACATTGACTGATCCACATTGCATAACACATATGGAACATTCCTACTTCTGGATGCATTTGTCCTAGATAATGTCTTGGGGAAAGATAGATGGACTTGGAGTCAAAAGATCTGGTTTTTAAACCTGGCTCTGCAACCAACTGGCTGATGTAGGCCAAGACCCTGAACCTCCCAGAGTCTCAATTTCCTCCTCTGCAAAATGGGGGGATGGAAGTAGATGATTTCTATGTTTCAAAATCTTTTGATTCAATGATCTTATGGCTACAATCTTTGTTATTGACAAAAGGCACCAAAGAAATATTCTCATGAGGAAAAAAACACAGCATTGTATCTTGCTGCACACAACACACAATATAACCTTAGGAACCAGCCATTTTGTGGCCACCCAATAGCCCCACAAGACATGGTCTTCTTTTATTGCATTTGTCATGAAAGAACACATCAATGTAAAGGATCTTCTGCATGTATGTGCATGTATGTGCATGTGTGTGTGCATGAGCATGAGTATGAATATGTGTTATGCATATGCATATCGAGGCAGAAACAAAGGAGGGCAAACTTATGGACTAAATTGTTGCTAAAGCCAAATAGATGTTTAACGAAGTCTTTGAGCTTTATTTTCGAGAACTTTTTCTTCCAAAGAAACTACACTGAAAATTTAATTGTGAGTGAATTTCCCAAGTCTTGCAGTTCATATTTGGTGCCTCTGATCCCTCAGCACTTAAATTTGCTGCCAGCTCACATGAAAACTCAAGATTATAATTCACAATTTTAATTCACAAATTTACTCATTGCTCTTCCTTCCTGAAACACTATTCATAACATATAGATCCCCAATTCTGAAAATATAATGTAGAAAATAATATTTTCTACTTGGAAACAGAGGTTCAAATTAAAGTTTCTAGAAGAAAACTGCTTAGTCATTGCCTAATTCAGTTTGTTGCTGAAAACTAGGATAGTTTTTTCAGCATATCTCTTTCAAAAACAATATTAGAACCTCTTCTCTACCTATAAGTATCTAGGAATTAGAGTTGGAAGGTTTCAATGCAAAGCCTATGAAAAGAACTTAGATACTAATTGCCTTCCTCTCCATCTTGGAGCCCACTGCCAGATCAAACTTTTACTCTGAAACCCTCTTTGGAGTACTTAAAAAATGTCAATGCCCCCTTTAGTGCTTAGCATAGTGCTGATACATAGTAGGTACACAATAAATGTTTGCTGACTCACTTACTTTTATATCATATTAATTGAGGCAACATACTGTGAGAGCTGAGACATTAGCCATGCTATATAAAACATGATTAAGTGATATACACATGACATGTTGAATGATATATGATGTGTAAGCCTTTTTTTAAAATCCGGGTACAAATTCTATATTTCATCATCATTCCTAGTAATTGTCAGTGTCCACACTGTCCTAATCTTCAATATACATGAAGAAAAAGGTGAAACATCACAAACAAAAACTTAATCTAAGAAAGGATAGTGTTCATCTGAAAGAAAGAAAGAAGGATTTAGTCAAATCTTGTAGTACTTGGTTTATCATCAGGGAAGACAAAGCTCACAAACAGAAGCATGAATTCTCCTAAAAAATACTTTAAGACTAACCAAGAAATAATAAAATTCAATTGTACTCAACCAAAGTCATCCCCCTCACATGATAACAGTAGGAATAGAGAGAGTGGGGGTTACAGAGAGAGGCAATCATGCTTGTGACATAACTAGAGCATTTTATCACCTGCCATCCTTGCTGGAGGCATTAACCTGAACTCACACGTGAGGTGTCTCTAACACTGGTGATCTGATCTGGCCATTTCCCCCCTCATTTTAGTGAGAAACTTGGATTTAGAGGCGGAAGAATCCCTGGAATCTACTGAGTCTAATCACCTCATTTTCCAGATGAGGAAACAAAGCCCCAGAGAGTGCTTGACTTGCTTTGGAAAGTAGAACTAGTAAGAATCTATTGAAGAAAACAGATATTCTGTGATTATTACAGCTGGGATATCTGTTCATTTTATTAGAGGATATTAAAGTCCAAGGGAGCAAGAGTCAATGACCAATAGTGATGTTAATGGTTCATTAGTTACATGTTGCTCCAACTGATAAATGAGTTTATATACAGATTTCCAATCATTAAAAAAAAATCTGGAAAATATACAACTATATTTGCTTAAATGTCACAGAATCCTATTTTTTTAATTATCTAGAAGGGACCTCAGAGATCATCAAATCCCATCTAGGATAATCTTCATTCATTTATTCAATCATTTCTTCCTTCCTTTTTTCTTTTCTTTCTTTCTTTCCCTTCCTTTTCTTCTTTCCTTCCTTCCTTCCTTTTTTCTTTTTCCTTCCTTGCTTCCTTCCTCCCTTCCTTGCTTCCTTCCTCCCTTCCTTCCTTCCTCCCTTCATTCTTTCCTTCCTATTTTTCCGATGAAAAGAGGTCCAGAAAATGAAGTCATTTACTCGAAATCACAAAGCTAATGAGGGACAGAGTTTAAATAAAAATCCCAGCTTCCACTATACCAAGCTGGTCCTGTGCCACACTGTCTCATATTTGGTAATCCAATTGAGGGAATGTTTAGATTGGTTAGGGAACACAGGTGGGGCCCTTGAAGCCACCTGTGGCCCTCTAGGTCCTTGGGTGCAGCCTTTTGACTTAGTCCAAGTTATACAGAACAAATCCTTTTATTAAGGGGATTTGTTCTGTGAAGTTTGGATTCAGTCAAAGGGCCCACACTTGAGGACCTAGAGGATCACATGTGGCCTCGAGGCTGCAGGTTCCCCACGTCTGGTTAGGCAATCAGGTCTATCATATTGTTGTCCTCCCCCCCAAAAAAAATACCTAGCCCCAGGGACCATGGACTAAATCTATTTTTGTTTATTTGTTTGCTTACCTAGTCTATTTTCTCTAGGGCAAAGGTTCTTAACCTGGGTCCCATGACTTTTTTTCATTTTTAACATATTTTGACAACAGCATTTCAATATAAGTGGCTTTCTTTATAACCCTAATTGCTTTATTTTATGCATTTAAGCATATTAATCTGAAAAGGGCTCCATAGTCTTCACCAGATTATTAAAAGAGTCCATGGCACAAAAAAGGTTAGGAACCTCTGTTGTAGTAGTTGTCCCTCTTTACAGTGGCTCTCAGCCTGGCTGGCCACATCTTCTCTTGAACTCTGCCACCAATGTTTCTTCCCCTACCAGGACAAAAGCAATTTTTTCCCCCTAGAGCTGCTCCAAATTTTGCTCTAAGCCCACCTTTCCTTCAGTAAAATAATTTCACTTTCTTCATGAGAATGTCAGCAGTAGCAAAGGCAATAACGTAAACTGTTCGCTCTACCTCCAGCAGTGACTACCACTTCCATTTATAGACTCAGAAGATTTGGAGCTAGAAAGGACTCAGAGGTCTTCATGTTCACGACTACCATGTCCCATCATGCACACATATTTAATAGGTAAGGAAGTTGAGACCCAGAGAGGTGAAGTAAGTTTTCTGAGGTCACACTGTTAATAACAGAACCAAGACCCAAACCTGGGTCTTTGACTTCATATCCAGTATTTTTTTCTACTACATTATACTGTTGAGTATTTAACATTATGTTGAGTACAGCATTATATTTTTAATTATACTGTTGATACATTTATAATGAGTTGAGAAATAAGAAATATGAAAGAAAAAGGAAAAAGGGTGTGGAAAGCAAGAGAAAAAAGGGAAATGAGAGAAGGGGAGAGAGGCTCATCCTAAAAGTTTTTTTTTTTTAAAAAGCAAATTAGAACAACGCTAAATCCTATAAATCCCACACAGTTGAGGATGGCCTAGAGAATGGATCAGTGACCTCTCTAGTCCTTCATTTTACTAGAATGCTCAGCAGTGTGGAAGCTGATGTACCACTGGTAGTTTTGGGGCAGGCTGATCAGGCAGTAAGATCCCCAAGAAACAGTAGCTACCCAGATCACAATAACAAAAAAGGTCCAGCACAACGAGGGTTAATCTAATCTCTGCTTAGCACAGAGTGGTCAGAAGGGATGGGCAGAGTTTGGGGCCAGATTCTGAGGCCAACTTGATGAGACAGAAAAAAAAAAACACAATGTACTCTGCACTGGTCAAAACACATCTTCATCCCTTTCGATTCTCTTCCGTGGATATCTCATCTGTTCCTCCTGGCTCTCATCCCATGTTTTCAAGTATCTGTTGGACATTTTCACCTGAGTGTCCTGCCATCAAACTCAGTGTGTTTAAAATTGAACTCACTCTTCCTCATCTTTAAAAACTGCCAACAAAAATAACACAAAAGCATGGCTCTTCTCCGTGACTTTCTGTTTCTGTTACTTGCTCCACCACTTTCCCAGTTATTTAGACTTGATATCTCGGGGTCATTTCCAATTCTTCAGTTTCTCTTCATGTTCAGTCATCAGGTTATTCTGACTCCAGCATCATAATTCCTGTTCCATTCATCCTTTCCACACCTTCTTCCCTATTTCTGGCCTTTATTACTTAACACTTACAATCACTCCTAATTGTTCTCTCTCCTTCTAGTCTCCTCTTTTCCGATCTATTCCAAACTTAATAGGGTTTATCATGAACCCCTGCTAAATGACCTGCAATGGCTCCCTACTTCCTATAATCTATGGTCCAACCTTCTTAATCTATCTTTTAAAGCCCAGCACAATATTGCTCCTACTTATATTTATAGGACAGCTAGATGGCACAGTGAATAATGTGCCGGGCCTGAAGTCAGAAAGACTTATCTTCGCGAGTTCAAATCTGGCCTCAGATACTTACTATCTGAATGACCCTGGGCGAGGCACTTGGTTTGCCTCAGTTTCCTCATGTGTAAAATGAGGGGAGAAGGAAATGGCAAACCACTTCAGCATCTATGCCAAGAAAACCCCAAATGGGGTCATGAAGAGTCAGACAGGACTGAAACGACTAAACAACTCATATTTATAGTTTTATCACCCTCTACTCTTTGTAGTCTAGTTAAAATATTTTCCTAAATCCCCATCCTATCTAGCTCCCCCTCCAAATACACATACCTTGTACTTTCTCTATTCTTTTTTGGGGACCTTTCTCTTCACCTGTAATGCTCCTCCATTTCTTTACTTGTCAAAATCTTATACATGCTCCCAGGTTTGGGTCACTCAAGTCCTACTTCTTAGAGCTATTACAGTGAGTTATTTAGGGAGCATGTGTCAGATGAGAAAGGAAGCTCCCTGCCAAATAGCCCCATGTATATTTCCCTTCTAAGGAAGCGAAAGTCCTCAGAAGCATCAACCTTTATGTCAGTGTGGGTTTCTGTGGGTTGAAAGTGGGCTTCAATTCATTGTTAAGAGTATTACCTGTTGGGGCAGGTAAGTGGTACAGTGAATAGAGTACTGGCTCTGGAGTCAGGAGGACCTGCTTTCAAACGTGACCTCAGACACATAACACTCACTAGCTGTGTGACTCTGGGCAAGTCACTTAACCCCAACTGCCTCACCCCCCCAAAAAAATAAAGTGTTGCCTGCCTAGTAGCTCTGTGTTCATTTCCTTTCGCAGGGGACTTTCAACCATGGGTTGGCACTATGGATCCAGGGAACTGCAGGTACCCCTGTGGAAAGAGAGGATAACTGGAATGTTAGGTGTTTCCCTGTGTCAAAAGTTTTATTCACAGCTGAAGGGCATCTATAGTGCTTGGTGGTGGTGTTACTCTAGAAGACTTTAGGGTCCTGGGGAAAATTTAAACTCACTCAGCATGGAAGAGAATTGTATTGCTAGGCTTTTGTGAGTTCATTATATATTTTCTGGTTTTTCTTAGGTTTCCTATGCATCCTTTGGATTTTTTAGATTTTATTCAGGGCATGGAATGAAGGGTTTCTTATACTTGATAAATTCATGTGTTGCCTTAAGCGTGTTTATGTGAACAGAGGATAAATTTCCACACACCTGTAGAAACCTAGAAACAAGCTCTATTCAAAGACTTTCTCCAAGCCAGCTGTGGATAGCAGTATAAAGAGATGAAGACATAGAACATATTCTTTACATCATAACAAGTCCATGTAAACCCAGGACTTGGGATGTTGGAACACAGAAGGCAATAGAGCAATTGGGGTCAGGAGAAAAAAAAAAAAACAAAGAAAACCTGACAAATCTAAGAAAAACCCGATAAATCTAATATTCTTATTGCTAGAGAATAAAAGTTAATGACATTGGTCTCAGCCTGAGGGAGTAAAGTGTTAAGGAAGTTCAGAGGCATGGGATGCAGAGGAAAAAGGAACTAGCTATAATGTTAAGTGGTTCCCAAGAGAGCAGTTGCTATCTAAAGTTGGGGTTTATAAGTGGAACTCAGACAGAAAGTGACTTATTTTTTGTAAGGGTCAGGAAGGACTAAGAGATTGGGTTTAGGTGGACCTAGGATGAAACTAAAAATCCTGATACAATAACGGCAACAATATTGATATTTGCATGAAAGTTACAAAGTGCTTTACATATGCTATCTCATTTGATTCTAACAAGGGTGTGCAGATAAATGTTTAACAACCAGCTGGGGGGGGCAGCGGGGTTGTACACAAAAGACACTTATGAGCTTAATCTGCATTAACATTTTTTCATTACTTTCTTAAGGCTAAACAATCAACAGAACAGCAAATCAAGCCCTGATTTGCAACATTTGCCAATTTCCGAGGTATAAATGATCAACCAGATAATTTAACAATCAACTCTGGAAGATCTGATTCAAAGTGATTCCAGCACACTCCTGTATCACACTCTCCCTGAGACAGATGGCATCATCCTCCTTTTCCAGAAGAGGAAACAGAGGTTCATAGAAGTGAAGCAACCTACCTACGGTCATAGAAGTAAATATCAGAGACAAGTTTTAAATTCAGGTTCCACCTAACTCTATGTCCAGTATTCTTCCCACATGCATCTCATACTTAGGAAACTTCCACTTTTGATTCTGGTTTTAAAATGAAATCCTGCCCTTTTATCTTTAGACATGACCTGCCCTGAGGTCCTCCCCTGGCTAATGAAGTAGAGTTTACCTTCGAAATGGCACATAAAGAATGTCGTACTTTCAGTGACTCACTACCACGGGCCCCTCAATTACCAAGGTCACAATCTAAAGAGGAGGACGCTTGTGAGACTCTCTGGCACTGACAGAACTGATGAGCAGGGAATAAAAGGAGCCCTGGGTTTGAAGTGTTCTCCATGGAGATTCTGCATGCCAGATGATAGCAGAACATCCTAGTTAAGTCAGCTTTTGGCAGTTAGAGATACGAGAGATGGGCATGAGGATGTGCTCACATTGCCATTATTATTCAAAACTAGTTTAATCGGCATGAAAAAAGTTTTCTTTTAAGATGTCTTGCTGACAATTTAGCTTATTATCATCAAAAAGCATTTATTAAATGCATAATTCCATACAGTGTTGCCCGTAGATAATATAGTTCTGGTCCTTTGCTTCAGAAAGTTTGCAGCCTAAGTCAGCAATTTAAATCCCTTCTTTCTCTACGGACAAAATTCTTCCAAGTTACACAAAGTAAGGATAGGAAGGATTGTGAAGCAGCCAGCAGAGCTGATTGAATACCCTTTTCTCAGCCTTCCCTTCACAGATCAAAATGACTGTTTTATTATTAAATCAATAATAATTCACATTCAGATAGCACTTTGAGAGTTACAAAGTGTTTATCCCCTATCAACACAGGTAAAATTGCCATCTAAGTATGACTATTCCTAATTTCTAGATGAGGGAACTGAAAACAAAAAACAAAAAAAAAAAGTGAGGAGCCATGCAAAAGGAGCACAGAATTTCGGGTCAAGACTTAGGCTCCAGTCCTGGTTCCATCATTGACTACCTGGGGGCAGGTCACTCCTCTTCCCTAAACCTCAGTGCGCTCCTTGATAAAATGAGGGCTTTGAACAAAATGCCCTTTAAGCTCTAAATCTATTATCTAATGATTTACCCCAGGGCAAACAGCTCTTAAGCACTGGAAGCACTCTAGCTCTGTTTCCACTCTACCAAGGCACCTCTCTAAAATATCTCCCTCATAACAGACTTTGGAACTGGATTGTCATTTTTGTTCATGCAAATAACATTTTTAAATAACATGGATGGTAAATGGGGGGGGCAGAGTATGTGGGCATCCTATATTTCTGTCTTTTACTTCAAAAAGATGTAACTAACTATTGTTTGTTTTCCTTCCAGAAGGCAACTTTCCCTAAAGGAGGAAAGCTTTGTTCTCTGTAGAGAAATTTTTGAACATTAACAACACCCAAATCACCCTTCCCATTCCTCCAAATTTCTTCAAAGATAAAGAAGATGGCCAGAGGGACTTGAGCCATCTAAGCAGTAAATAAAAGAATAGAATTCCGCATTTTAAAGGAATTCTAAGGAATATATGTATGTGTGTATATATATATATATATATGTATTATAATTAGTGTTTAAATATTTATATATATATACATATACAAAATCAGAATTCCTTTAAAATTCTAGAAATATAAATGTTTTTTCTAGTATTTAAAAAAATATATTAAGCCTCCAACCCACTGTATCAGGCTACTTCTAGCCTGCTCAGAATAAAGCATGAAGGAAATAGAGTCCCAAATAGTCTGTCTTGTAATTTAGTGGAATGTTTTTCAATGTGGGGTTTTTAACTTCAGTAAAGGTCTATCATGTAATAATCATACCTTATGGTCATATAAGGTTTTCTAGTTTTCAAAAGGCTTTTCTGTGCATTTATTCCTACTAACCTTATAAATTCACGAAGGCAAACTACTAAATTGTAACAGGGCTGTGATCTGCATCTGTGAAAGGAATGTCCGCACCAAAGAAATCACAGTTCCTTGAAGTGCTGAAATATTGAAAAAAGGAAGGAAACAAGCCTCTATTAAGTGCCTACAATGTGCCAGGCACTGGGCTAAGCACTTTATAAATATTATTTCATCTGATCATTAAAACAACCCACGAAGGTATGTACTATTATTGTCCCCATTTTGCAGATGAGGAAACCTGAGAGTTTAAGTGACTTGCTCAAGGTCACATAGCTACTAAGTGTCTAAGACTGGACTTGAATTATGATCTTCCTGACTCCTTGCCCAGAACTTATCTACTGTGCCATGTTGCTGTCAAGTGCCTTCTCTATAATAAATACATTTTTTTAATTGTGAATGCTATGCACAGCCCCTCTTTCTCTGAAGCTCCTTTCTTTGCTTCATCTTCCTAAGGTCCATATTTGCTTGCTTTTTTTTTTTTTAATCCTTGTGCACCTCCTTTCCTCCAACCCACAAATGGACTAATAACTCCTGTCCAGAAATTCTGACAGTTCAAAGGATCTTGGATTTAGAATTGAATGAGGCCAAGATGCCATTGAATCTATCTTCTCCATTTTACAGATTAGGAAACTGAGGCACAAAGATGATGAGTAGTGATCTCAGGATCAAACAGCTAGTAGTATTTCAGGCAGGATTTTAAACCAGATTTTCCTGACTGCCAAGTTCAGCACCTAATCCATTACACTATGCTGTTTTCTCTAGACTCTCAAGATAATTGGGCCTTTAGGAAAAGGGTCTTGCATAACTTCCCTCTTAAAACTTTCCCTTGGTCAGAAATGGGCAGTCGAAGAACGTTGCACAACTTAAGAGGGTGAGAGTGGGGTGCAGAGAGGGACCAGAACAAGGCAGAGACAAAAACTCAAATGGATAGAACAGGCCATCTGGTCAGAGATTTGTATTGGGTATTGGCTGCTGAGAAATACAAGGAAATATAGATAAATACATTCATAAAGTATGGGGAGAAAGAGAGGGCCAAGAAAGAGAGCTTTAGGGTCTGAAGCAGCCAGAGCTTCCCATTGCCTCCTCTGTGATAAAACTTCTGTTCGCCATTTGAAGTCCTGTCACTTAACTGCTCTCTGCCTCAGTTTCCTTGTCTATAAAATGGGAATAATAATAGCACCTACTTCATAAGTTTGTTGTGAGGATCAAAACAGATAATATATATACAATTTTTTAAACCTTAAAGTACTGTATAAATGTTAGCTATTATTATTATTATTATTTAAATTTGGACTTCAGTTCTTATGTCAGATAAACTTTGCACACAAGCACTCTCGTACACACACACACAGAAGACAGAAAAAAGCCTGAGATTTGGAGTCATATCATTTAGGTTTAGACCCCCAGCTCCACTTAATATCTGTGTGTTCTTGGGTAAGGCATTTAATATCATTAAGCCTCAATTTCCTCAGTTGTAAAATAGTAATAATTGACGTTTTAAATAGCATTTTGAAGTCTGCACAATACAACATACATTGTCTGATTTGAGCTTCATGGCAACTGTGTGAAGTAGATAATATACTTATCTCCATTTTACAAATGAGGAAACTGAGGCTGAGAGAGGTCATAATTGACTTGTACATAGTGCTTTCTCTACTATGTAACATCTCCCTCTACTGAAGGGAGTATGTCTTATGGAAAATGCTTTAATTAAAGCATTTCTTTAGCCTGATGCTAATGCTACAAAGTTTGGAAAGCTAAATACTTTATGTCCAAATTATTTATGAATTTCACTTATGAATTTCTCTCAGAACTAGATTTCCACTTGACTCTTATTCCCAGCCATCACTTCCAACACAGCACTGTTCTTGGACAATTGTGTCCTATCTTTGAAAAACTCATCACTTTAAATTATTTCTGAGACAGCTATAGTGGAGAATTAAGAACACACTAGCCTATAGTTCTTTGGTGATCCTTATACCATATCATCATCATCATCACAGCTAACTTTTATATAGTACCTATTATGTGCGAGGCACTATGCTAACCACTTACCATTATTTCATTTGATATTCACAACAATCCTGGGAGGTAAGTGCCATTATTATCCCCATTTTAACAGTTGAGGAAACTGAGGCAAACAGAAGTGAAATGATTTGCTCAAGGTCATACAGCTAGATACTGAAGCTGGATCTGAACTCAAGTCTTCCTGACTCCAGGCCTGCCACTCCGTACACTGCACCACCCAACTGTTCCTATATACACAGAATGAGACTATCCTTACTTGTACATCAGTAGTTTTTATCATTAGCTTTACTGCTCAATGGATCTTTCATGTTGTATCTCTCAGTAGAATATAAACTCCGTGAGGGCACAGTTTTTGTTTTTCATTTTGTACTTTTATCCCCTATTCCTGTTGCAATCATAGTAGCTTATTATTGTTGTAGTTGTTCAATTGTTTCAGTCATGTCTGACTCTTTGTGACCCCATTTGATGTTTTCTTGGGGAAGATACTGGAGTGGTTTGCCATCTGCTTCTCCAGCTCACTTAACAAATGACAAAAGTGAGGCAAACAAGATTAAGTGACTTGCCCAGGGTCCCACAGCTAGTAAGTGTCTGAGGCCAGATTTCAACTCAGGAAATTGAGTCTTCTTGACTTCTAGCCAGGCACTCTATCCACTGTGCCCCCTAGCTTACCATAATATGAAGCTAATAGATGCTTGTTGAATTGAATTTAATCATATCGTGAACCATCATGATCTTAGAACAATAAAATTTGCAGGGGACTCCAAAGATGTATTTGTGCATATGTGTTTATATGTGTGCACACATATAAACCCATGTGCACATATAGTATACATGTGTGTTTATGTGTGTACACATATAAACCGATGTGTGCATATAGTGTGCATGTGTACTATATTTACATGTGTGTGCATACACGTGCATATATATACACATAAGCATACTCACACAATCTCAAATGTATTACCAATGATACCTCATACACAAAAAGGGATGTTAAAAGACATAGAGACAACAACTATTCTGAGTCTCAGTTTTCTCATCTGTAAAATGAGGAAGTTGAATTAGGTGATTTCTAAAATCCCTTTAAGTTCTAGATCTTATGAGTCTATACTTGACTGGAAGAATAGGTGAGTTAATCATGTAGCGAGAGAGATACAGATGAACAACCCAAGTGCTGCTCTGGTAATCCAGAAACACATTTTTAAAATATCCAGAACTATTAAACATTATATAAAAACTCTATGGAGAATTTATGGAAAGTCATGGACAAGAATTACACAGAATATCAAAATTCTGCTTGGATAAGTTGTGATCTTTCTACTCATCTAAACACATGGGCTGCAGTTCAATTATTTGAAAAACCCACCTAAATCATAGGACCAACTCCTCAAACTAGGTTTTTGGCTAGGTTATTCCTACACACGAGTCTTACTCCACTGACTCATTATGGTGTGTATTCCCTAAGACTGTAAAAGTAAACTATAATCTCTGGCAGACCATATTGATTTGGAAAAACTTGAATATGGGCTCAGTGATGGAATGTCTGCCTATTTTTCAAGAACTGGACTAGCTGTATTTAAAGAGGTTCATCTTGGGATTGACTGAAGGATAATGAGTAAAGAAATTTTTGAAGACCATATACTAAATTGTATCCAGGTTACTGATGGAAGTGGAAGGAATACTCACACAAATGAAATCATGGATCCCTGGTAAATAAAGTAGATATTAAAATAAAACCACCAATTATTTTGTTCTATGTTTGTTCCAGTAGTTTTAGGCATAGAGATACAAATACAGGAGTTGTATGGACAGGTACCTAGCTACAAAACAGCAGTAAAGAAGTCCAACTATCAGTATATTGTTTTTTCCAGTATGAATCTATAAAATTAACTTACATGTGTATTGTTTTTCCACCTGAAAAAAGAATACAATTCCTCTAAATTAATCTGTGGTCTGTGGACTTGAGTTTTTTAATATTTTAATAACTGCATTCAAATATAATTGGTTTCTTTTATAATCCTATGTATTTTATGTTGCTGCACTTAAAAACATTAGTCTGAAGAGTGCAGAGATTTCCCCATCCTGCCAAAGTGGTTCATGACATGAAAATGATTAAGAGCCCCTTTTCTAAAAGGAATTCATGAACTAATGTTTGAAGAGTACTTTGAACTACTTTTAAAAAAGGTTTATATATTTTTAATTGCCTTATCCATAGAATGTTAGATTTCCATTATTGACAAACAGTTTAAAAGAAGCCATCTTGTCTATTTGCTTTTTCGGAATGCCTCAAATTTCACTTCTGTAAGGCTCCCACTTGAGATATCAAGGAGAAACCTTAAATCCCCTTCTCATTCATTCATTCATACAATAAACATTGAATGCCAACTGGTTCCCACACAGTCTCAGCTAACAAGAAATGTCTTTCAAAGGAAAACATGTAATTATACATCTTACTTGCAATTTCCCCCAGTCGGAAAACTGTGAATGGAGAGATAGATCAGTAAGCTTAGAGAGAGAAAGTAGGCAGTTAAGGTTAGTATGTTGATCCTAATTCCCAAAAAGGATTGGGGAGCAGGGAAGAGGAAAATAGAGGAAATAGAGAAAAATATGGAGAATTCTCCATCTTCTCCTAAGAAGTATTTCTGAAGTGCTTACATTGTGCCAGGTATTATGTTGAGCTCTGGGGATATAAAGAAAGGCAAAAACATGATCCCTTCCTTTGAGGGGCTTACAGCATGTTAACAACCCTATCTGTGTGTGTGTGTGTGTGTGTGTGTGTGTGTGTGTGGGTGTGGGTGTGCATGTATGTATGTATGCAAACACACTCACAAGATATATACAATAAATATATATGCGTGTATGTATGAATATATGCATGAATACATATCTGTATGAATGTTATACAGGGAAAGACAGACACAGAGAGAGACACACACACACACACACACACAGACAGATAGAGACAGAGAACAAATGGAGGATAATCTCAGAGGAAAGACACTAGCATGGGGGGTGGGTAGGGAAGATAGAGGAAGGGATGGAAAAAGACCAGGAAGATCTCTTGCAGAAGGTAAGATTTGAGCTTAATTTTGAAGGAATCCAGAAAAGCCCATAGGTGGAAGGAAAGAGGGAGCACATTCGAGGCATAGGATATAGCCAGAGAAAAGGCAAGGATTATAAAAACCTTGGGGTGTTCGGGTGTTGTATGTTAGGATCAGCAAGGAGCCTGGTGTTGCTGGACTGTAGAGTATATAGATGGGGAGTAAAGGGTAAGAAGACTGGAAAGGTGGGAAGGGGTCAGGTTGTAAGAGGTTTTAGAAGCCAAACAGAATTTTATATTGATTCTGGAGGTAATAGGAAGCCACTGAAATTTATCGGGGGTTGGGGGGTGATATGGTCAGACCTGCACTTCAGAAAGGTCATTTTGAAAGTTGAGTGGAGGATGGATTAGAGTGGGTAAGGATGGGGACAAGTATTTATTAAGTACCTACTATGTGCCAAGTAACAAATACTATCTCATTTGATTGTCATAACAACCCTGCAGGTGTTATTAACTGAGGACAACAGAAGTTAAGTGACTTACTCAGGGTAACTTAGCAAATATGTGTCTTAGGCTGAATATGAATTCGTGGCTTCCTAACTCCTGGCCCAACTCTCTATCTACCTTCTTCTTTCTAGCAGTAGGGAGAGATTTGAGGCAAGGAGACCAAGCAGAAGGCCATAGTGATAGTCTAGGCATAAAGTGCTGAATGCCTTTACCAGGGTGGTGGCTGTATAGGCAGAGGGAAGGGAATATATGACAAAGATGTTGAGAAGTTAGAAATGAAAAGATTTGGCAAGAGACTGCATATGCTGAATGAGCAAGAGAAAGGAATCAAGGATGACACAGAGATTGAAACCTGGGTGACTGGGAGGATTGTGATGCCCTTGACAGTATCAGAGAAATTGGGAATAAGGGAGAGTTTGGGGGGGGGATAACAAATTCTGTTTTGAACATATTGAGTTTGAAATGTCCAAAAAGTGGCTGGTTATTCAAGACTAGAATTTAAGAGAGAGGTAAGGGCCAGATATATAGACCTGGGAATCATATCCATGGAATTATAGATGCAGAGTTGAAAGGGTTCTTAGGGTCTATTTAGTCCAACTGCTTCATTTTACAGAGGAAAGATTTGCAGGCCAGATAGGTTAAGTGATCTGCCCACAGTCATACAAGTACTAAGTGGCAGAATTTAGACTCAAACCAAGTTCCTCTGAATCCAAATCCAGTACCCTTTCCATTGGACTCCAAATTGAATTGAAATGAATTATATTAACATTTATCTTCAAAGTATAGTTTTAATGGTTTTTGATATTATGAATTTCTCAGAGAATCCTAGATATGCCCATGACCTAATATAAATATTAAAAATGAGTTCTAGGGGCGAAGCCAAGATAGCAAAGTAGTAAAAAGTAGTTCAGTAAGTTCACCTCTACAAACACCTCTAAACAGATCTACAAAATGCACCAGACTGAATCCCGATGAAAAAGTCCAGAAAGAAGTCACAGTGAGTCATTTGTACAGGCCAGGTTGGTATAGGGAGACAGAGAAGGAAGGAACTGGAGCTAGGTCAGGAACACGGCACACAGAGCACTCCAGAGCCCAGGGAGAGGTTGTATACCAAGGAAATAGAACATCCCAGACCAATATTGGGAAACTCCCAGGCACATACCAGGCTACTATCATAATAAGGACAGGCGTGAACTAGAAACTTTGTCACTTACTACCCTATTTGGGTCACACATCTAGGGTGGACTGAGAAGAAGACTTGCATAGGGCCAGCTTACTTGTGGGTAGAAAAGTCCTGGGATGTGTCTAGAGAAAAAAAAAAAGGTTGAAAAGCCAGCAGAAGCAATGGTGTGGCCCAGACCCCAGGCCCAGAGCAAGGTCTTGCTTCCAGCATCTCATACAGCCTATAGAGTAATAACCAAGGTAAGAATCTCAGACTAAAAGTAAGTCTAAAATGACATCACTCTGAAGAGCTTTCCAATCATCTGATATGGGCTAAGTCTAGCAGTCCACTCTTACATAGACCCAAACTTGAAGAGCTCAGATCAAACTGACAGTGATCAGATTTTGCCCTGGTTCAGACCACTCTGGAGCATTGAAAGCTT
This sequence comes from Vombatus ursinus, assembly GCF_900497805.2. NCBI lineage: Eukaryota > Metazoa > Chordata > Mammalia > Diprotodontia > Vombatidae > Vombatus > Vombatus ursinus. Next base: position 17,285,214 of record NW_020954598.1, read on the forward strand.
GCAGAAAGCAATCCTGTCCCAGAGATCCTGAAATAACACAATATTCAATACTCCAAGAAAGTAGCATTAGGACCAGCCCAGAGCTTTGCCCAAGAAGTGTAGCAAAGCCCAGCCTTAGCATCAAGACCAAAGTCAGGAAGGAGGCTGCAAGAATGAGCAAACCAAAAAAGAATTTTACTAGGATGAGCTATTTTGGTGGCAGGTACACTCAAGACACAAAGGCAGAAGAGAATGACCCCAAAACATTTATAAGCAATACCTCAGAGAAAAATGCAGCTTGGGCACAAACTGAACTAGAATTCCTAAAGACATGAGGCAAAAGTTAAAAAGAAGAGTTTATTTAAAAAAAAATAAATGAGAATGCTTGAGAAAAATAATAGAAATGAAGTAAGAGGTATGAAAGAAAAAATTGGAAAGGGAATTAATATCTTGACACAAAGAAGTACGAAATGTTTCCTAAGCAACTCATTCCCTAAAAATTAGAATGGACCAAATAGAAGCCAATGACTTCATGAGACCATAAGAAATATTAAAGCAAAGTCAAAAGGTTAAAACATTGTAGAAAACGTGAGGTATCTCATAGCAAAGATAACTGAATTGTGAAATAGATTAAGGAGAAAACAATTAAGAATTATTGGACTATTTGAATGCCAGGACCAAAAAAAAAAAACAAACCAAAAAAACAGACATCCTATTTTAAGAGATCTTAAAACTATTCAGATTTCTTAGGACCAGAGGGCAAAGCAGAAATAGAAAGAATCCATCAGTTACTTTCTGAGAGAAATCTTAAAAGAAAAACTTCCAGGAACATCATAACCATAATCTAGAGCTTCCAGATAAAAGAAAAAAATACAGGGCAGCTAGGTGGCGCAGTGGATAGAGCACCAACCCTGAAGTCAGGAGGACCTGAGTTGAAATCTGGCCTCAGACCAAGCACTTGACACTTACTAGCTGTGTGACCCTGGGCAAGTCACTTAACCCCAATTGACTTAAAAAAAGAAAAAGAAAAAGAAAAAAGGAAACAAAAAGGAAAAAAAGAAAAGATAAGAAAATACTGCAAGTAGCCAGAATGAAAGAATTCAAGTACCAAGGAACCACAGCTAGAATCTCCCATGATTTACAACCGCCACTACAAAGGAGGGGAGAACTTAGAATAAGATATTCCAGATGGCAAATGATATGGGCTTATAGTCAAGAATAACTTACACAGTAAAACTGAGTATAATGTTCTGGGGGATAAATTTGACCTTTAATGAAAGAGAGAATTTCCCAGCATTCCTATCGAAAAGAGCAGATAGCTGTAGAAACTTGGAAGTTCAAACACAAAAGTGAAGGTAAACATAAACAAGTAAATATAAATGAACAGTGATAAAAGACTAGGATAAATTGCTCACATTCAAACATGGGGATTTACATGTATCCCTTCTGAACCCTATCATCACCAGGTTTCAACCTTTTTGAACAATTAAGTTCAATTAAAAGTCCAATTAAACAAGGACAGGGAGTGGTTCTGTTATGTTGTGATGATCTTAAGAAAAGAATGGAAAGAGAGGAAGAGGACTTCACTGAAGAGAGGGCGTAAAAGTGAAAATTATCCCACATAATCACTGTACACAAGTAGACATATTTACGAACAAGGAGGCAGTGAGGGGAGGAGTGGCTGACATTTGAACCTCACTCTCATATGACACACACAAAGTTGTGTTCAGAAATACATTTAACTCAACCAGCAAATAGGAGGGTAAAGGGTAAAGGGGGAATCAGAAAAAGGGCATATCAAGGGAGGAATTTATCCTAAGCAAAACAGATTACAAGGACACGTAAAAGCATTTATAGTTCTTTTTGAGATGGCAAAGAATGGGAATCTAAGGAGTCTTCATAAATTGGGGAATGGATGAAGAAGTTATGATATATGAACATGATGGAACATTATTGTGTTGTAAGAAATAATGAAGGCCATAATCTCAGAGAAATCTTGGAAGATGTCTATCAATTGATACAGAGTGAAGTGAACAGAACCAGGAGAATAATTTAAACAATGACAACAATAAGACAAAGGCAAACAACTTTAAAAGAATTGAGAACTCTTAGTGTAATCACCAACGATGATTTCAGAAAACTAATGATCGCACATGCTACCCACCTCCTAATAGAGAGATGAAGGATTCAGAATGCAGAGTCAATTTTTTTTAATGTGGTCAATGTAGAAATTTGTTTTGATGGACTATATTTTTTTTAATGGATTTTGTTTTTCTTATGTTCTCAATGAGACTCACAGGGTGAGAGGACATATTTTTAAATTTAAAAAATTAGTTTAATTTTTTTTTTAAAATGTACCCTAAACCCAAGGATAGAAGTATCGTATTTTATGTTAGCTTGGAATTATCTGTGCCTCCTTACTGTAACCATGAATATCTCAGTATTGCCTTATATATAATGAGAATAAATTCGGATCTCTGGGCACCTCTAGCTACTAAGCAAAAATTCAAATAAGATTATTTCCATGCATGAGTATTGATCATCTTTTGATGGTTTAGTTCAAATACAAAGTATTTCAGCATTCAGAAGGTATACAATTTAGTCGTATTAACAAGATAACAGAGAAATATGTATATATAATTTTCATAGGATTATAGTTGGAAGGAACCTTAGATACTACCTAGTCTACCCCCATGCTATTTTTACAGTTTAGGAAATTGAGGTTCAGAGAAGAATAATGACTTCCCCAGGCTCACACACCTAGTATATGTCAGAGGCAGGATTTGAACCCAGATTTTCCTAATTCCAAGTCTAGTATTCTTTTTTTTTTTTAATTCAAACCCCAAGAGAAAATAAAGAAGAATATAGTCAAGGTACATCAACCATCCTTCCAGCAGGAAAGCAAGGGTAGATTCACTAGTTGTTGTCCTTTGTTCTCAAAGAAGACCACGATAGCATCACTTTATTGGGGTGATGATACAGTGTGTGTGACTGTGGCTGATCAAACCAATAAAAGCCTGGAAGGCTCTGTCACAGGCTGGGCACAAACAGTGCATATGAACATTAGGGGTGGAGATGTCTCGAAATTTGCAAATCTCGCATTTCAAGTTGCTGCAATTCTTCTTTGCTCTTGGAGTACAGAAACCTTCTTTGATACAGGCATGCCACACTGCGCAGTCCTGTACCTGTCTTGCATATCTCACAATTGATTCCAAAGTTTTTCAGAGAGACCATGAGACTGTCTTTGTATCACTTCTTCTGACCTCCATGTGAGAACTTGCCTTGTGTGAATTTTCTGTAAACTGGTCTTTTAGACAAACATATTTTTGGCACTCGAACAACATGGTCAACCACTGGACTATGCTCTCTATAGAAGAGTTTGAATGGTTGGCAGTTCAGCTTAAGGAAGGACCTCAGTGTCTGGTACCGTATCTTGCCAGGTGATCATCAGAGTCTTCATAAGACAATTCAAATGGAAGTGATTCAGTTTCCTGGTATGGCACTGATATACTGTCCGGGTTTCACAGAGATACAATAATGAGGTCAGCACAATGGTCTCTATAGACCTTCAGCTTGGTAGGCAATCTAATATCTCCTTTCTCACATTTTTCTTCAGAAACTCCCAAACACTGAGCTAGCTCTGGCAATGTGTCAATCTCATTATCTATGGGGGACATCCCTGAAAAGTATACTGACAAGGTAAGTGAACTTATCCACAGCCATTCAAAATTGCTTTATTTGTTGTAACCGATGGCTTTATGTATAGATGGTGTGGGGCTGGCTGGTGGAGAACCCATTTTCTTAGTATTAATTGTTAGGCCAAAATTAGCACAAGTTGCAGAGAATGGGTCTTTAACTCTCAGCCTCAAAGGCTTCATTGAGTGTGCAATCATCTGCAAACAAAAAGTCACACACCAACTCTCCTTTCACTTTGGTCTTGACTTGTAGCCTTTCCAAGTTAAATCATTTATTATCAGTGAGGTAGCTGACCTTGATGCCATTTTCATCCTGGTTGAAGGCCCAACATCACAGAAAAGCTGTTAAAAAACACAGAAGAAAGCACACAGCCCAGCTTCACTCCATCGGTGACTAGGGAAGTACAAGAACATTGTTGATTACCCAGAACCCAAGCAAGGATGCCATCATGAAACTGACACACAATTCTGGTGAACTTCTCTTGGCAGCCAAATTTTGCCATAATTTTCTACAAGCCCTCACAACTCACAGTATCAAAGGCCTTGGTCAGATCGATGAATGTTGTATACAGACCTCTGTTTTGTTCCTGACATCAGCAAACACCATATCAACCATTCCTTGGCCCTTTCTGAAGCCAGACTGGCTCTCAGAGAGATGAACATCTTCCAAGGATCAGCCTATTAAGGAGGACTCTGGCAAGAATCTTGGGGGCAACGACTAAGAGAGAGAACCCTGCTCCCCAACCTGGTGATTATCACAGGATAGCCTATTTCACTTTCCTTTATAGAAACAGACAATGGAGGCATCTTTGAACTCCTGAGGGATAACTTCCTCTTGCCATATAACCTGGAAAATTTCTGTGCAGTGGACCCCCTGCCTTGTAAATCTTAACTGGAATGGAATCAACACCAGGTACTTTACTACCTGAGAGGAGCCTAATGGCATTCAAAACTTCTTCTTCTGTTGGAAAGTTGCCTAAAGAGGGATTAACTTCAACCTGAGGCATACAGTCAATGGCTTCAGCATTGATTGATGATGGTTTGTTGAGAACACTATGGAAGTGTTCAGACTATCTCCAGGATTATGTCTTTATAACTAATCAACATGGCTTCATTAGCACTGAGTAGTTGAGATGCACCATAGGTTTATGGCCCATAAAAAACCTTCAGGGTATCCTAAAAGCACTTTGAATTGTTACTGTAGGCATAAAATTTAACTTCATCTGCCTTCTAACTGAGCCAAGAATCCTGGATCTCTCTAAACTTCACTAGCACTTTACTTTTGATGGAGTTAAACACTGACTTCTTAGAGATGGATGAACTATCCTACTGGTAAACTCTGTGGAGTTCTCATTTTTTGTTTAGCAGCTTCCGAATTTCCCCATCATTTTCATCAAGCCAATCATGATGTTTGCCAATGTTCTGGCCCCAGTGAGTAAACATAGTGCTGTACATCAAATCTCTAAAAATGCCAACTCTTTTAATGCTCCACTATTGCTAACCATGTGTTGGCTCAGCTTTCCCTCCAAGTTAGAAATGAACTGTTCCCACTCAGAGAAGCACTCTAATCTGCTAACATTAAGTCTTCTGAGAGTTGTCTTGCTTTGGGGGTATGACTTTTGTTTAATGCAAATGTTTAGCTTAGAGAGATTAAGTCTATGATTAGTCCAACACTCTGCCACACATCATCTTTATCACTCTCACATCCTGTCAGTCTCTTCTCCTTACAATGACAGTCTACTAAATGCCAATGTTTGCTGTGAGGGGACATCCTCAAAGTTTTATTGCATTTAGATAAAGGGAAGACAGTATTTGTGATGAGGCCATGAGACCCATAAGTCTTTAGTAGCATGAAACTGTTGCTTTTGCTATTTCCAATGCCCTTCTTCCCAAGGACTCCTTGCCATGTCTGATAGCCTATGCCTACTCTGGTATTAAAGTCACCCAGAATTAGAACCTTATCCTCTTTCGACAAATTGATGATGAGGGTCTCTAGGTTTTCATAAAATTCTTTTGACCTCATTAGGGTTTGTCATGGTGGGAGTATACACGCATAATGGTGGTGTGGCACTTTTCTGCAAGTGGTAATTGCATTATCATGAGCCAGTCATTCACTCCATTTGGCAAGCATACCAGCTTGTTGACTAGATTAGTTTTGATTGCAAAACCTATGACAGCTTCATGGTGGTCCCCATTACTGCGGCCACTCCAGAAAACCACGGATCCAGCTCCAACTTGAGTAAGCTGGCTTTCATTTGCCAGCTTTGTGTCAGTCAAGGTTGCTATTGAAATGCAATACCTGTTTAGTTCTCTCACAACAAGAGCTATTTATCTTTCAGATCTACTGGATTTCATCTTGTCCATAAGTGTGCACACATTTCATGTACCAATGGTAAATGGAATCATCTTCACAAAAGTTTTTGTACTTTTTTTGTGTTTCAGCTGCAGCATGGGATCCCTGCACACCATAGCAAACAGGCCAGGTTTGGGAAAAACAGACAATTTTGGGGACACCTTTTCTAGCCCCTTCCTCTTGCCAGGAGGTGAGGAATGTGGTCCTTCAAAAAGGCTGCTTAGACACCCAGGGGGCTGCTGAATCCCACTAATATTTCACTCCAGTGAGATGATGACCCTATAGCCTGGACCTCCTGTGTGTAAGGTTGTGACTTTAGTTCCCAGTGTATCTGTACCTGCTTCTTCATCTCTTGCATGTTGCCACAGGACTTTGAGGTAGGTAAAAATGGTAATGGGTGATGTCTTTTGACTTATGCATAAATTGGATTTAAGCAAGGGAGAATTGCACAAAGTTGTTGGCCTCACTCTCTCTTCTGGAGTCATCTGTGTCCAGTGGCAAAACAAAAGTTAAGATGACCAGTGATGACCTAGGATGCAGTAGAAGACTTTGGCGTGTTTAATGTCTAACCAAGCTCTAAGAATGTTACAGCACCTGCTTTAGCTGCCTTCATGGCCATTGGAATAAATTGCTCTCATCCACCCATTCTTCTGGGAGAAGTCTTCATATGCTTGGGTGGACACCTCCCTAACTCACCAACAGGTCTGAAAGACCTCAGTTACCCTCAGGGTGGGTTAGTCCATCTACTAAAACATTTTACCAGAGTTTGGCCACTGAGCATGCTATAGCTTCTTGGAGTCACCAGTGAGAGTTAGGTGGATAAAATGGACACCAAAGGTGGAAAGCATCCCTGTAAAGGGCTCGGCAGCCCTCATGCCAGAGGCACTACTTTTCCCTGAACATCCCACATCCCAGGCTGGTTGGGGTAGATTTACTATTAAGTATGTCGAAAAGGATGTAAACTGCAAGTGTTCAAAAGAGAAATTCAAACTGTCAACAATCACATAAAAATATTATAAATCACTAATGATAAGAAAAATGTGTATTAAGACAACTCCATGGCTTGGGAAGATGAAAAAAAGTCAAAATGATAAATGTTGGAGGGTCTGTGGAAAGAAAGCATATCCAGGCATAGTATGGATCTCTACTCTTATTCTTTTGGCTGACTTGCTCATTCCCAATCAGCCCAGGGAAGTGCCACCACTATGTTGCTACAAATCAAACTTTCAGAGTTCTAGAGGTAACACTGGTATGGGGCTGGGGGAAGGAGAGGGAATATTCACTACTACTATTTACCCCTTTATCTCCTGAATCCCCAACAGTTACATGTAATCCATCAACATGATTCCAGTAACTGAAACTTTTTTTAGTTACTTAATGATAATGCAATAGCATTATAGTCACATATACTCAGTCAAATGATAAAGCAACAATAATCAAGTGTCACAACTACTTTATTACAGGAAACTTTAAGAATAATTAAAACATGAGAGTCTATCCATAAACCTGGATCATGCTCTCCCAACAATAAATGTATCCTTGAGGCACACACTTACAGTAACTTTAAAAAGAGATTCATAAATGGGAAAATCCATTTGTCTTACAACCCTGGACTACAAGATTTGATATCCTTGGTCCCTATATGAACAATCTGAACCACATGAAGTTGCTTTTCTGGAGCTGCTACCTTTCTTACAACTTTTATCCTGGACAAGAGCAACCAATGAATCAATGCCAACTTCTTTTCACTCACTCCTATCACCAGAAAGATAATGGACTAGGGCCATGGATAAAAAATAAGGCAGATGTTGTCAAGCTTTGCCAATATGCTGGATTGTTTTGTTTAACTGCACTTCTTTGTTACAAAGGAAGATTATACTGGATCCTAAAGTGGGGAAGTCATTGGGAAGTGACAATTTTTTTTTTAACGAAGTATCAAAGAAACTTTTTTTTAAAGAAAGGGTAGATTACCTTCATCTTACAGAGTTCAGAGCAATTATGTCTACTAATTAAAAATGGCTACTTGAAGACACAACCAATGTCCCTTAGAAGAATTAAGAGAAGAAAAGCAATTGAGTCATTATTAAATAAAAATTGAGGCAGTCTTGAGTTTTTGAAATCACCCAAAGAATGAAGATACACACCATCACTGAAATGGTAGTTTTAGAACATTACTACTGAGACAGCTGGAATTCTTAATAGAAATTTCAGGAAGCCTGTGGGCTTCCTGACTCATATGTAAATTGGAAGGAAGAATCTGCTATTTTCTGCATGAAAAGTGACTATTTTTATGACTTATTATTAGGTAACCTTAGGGAGGGTTGCCCCTACAGTGGTGTGGGGCTCTAGGAAAATCACAATGTGACAAGTGATTCATGTAAACTTGGATTACGGTGAACACCATGAGTATCAGTAGCCTGCAGGTTGTCTACTGACAGCACCCGGTTGTGTAATTGAAGTATAGTTTTATGAAATTTATTTTATGCATAATTATAAGGACATTCATGTAACAACAACAAAACCAATTGATCAAAATCAAAGTTGGGCTATCTACATTCCAAAATCTACTTCCTCCTTTGCATCAGTTAATCAGAATAAGGTAAATAATTAAGACAGGTCACAGTCATTCAAAGTTCACCCTGAATATGTCTTGAAATGGGTCAGTGGTGCTTTGAATTAGTTAGTTATCAGGGCCCGTAAGTGCATGGCTATAGTGAGGTATCATGGGGGAGAGACAGGAGTCAGCATGTGCCAAGCAATTTGAGCTACCACACACACACACACACACACACACACACACACACACACACACACACACACACAC
>NW_020954598.1:17294074-17311993 GCF_900497805.2 Vombatus ursinus
CACACACACACACACACACACACACACACACACACACACACACACACTCACACACATACCTTGACCGTTGTCTTTCCTCAGACCCCAATGGAAACATCCACACACCTTGGGCTCGGAAGACTTAGGAATACCAATGCTTTTGGTCCTGGGAAGCAATCCCTTTTGGGATATGATATGATTTTTGTCAGGCTAAATGACATTAAAGATAAGCAATTACTATGTACTTTGCCACTGCACCCTTAGGAGTATTACATTAAAAATAGCATGAGCAACTCTTTGCCTTTATCTGCCATTTTGCGAAGTTAAATTCTAACTTCTTGTGAGTCACCTGATAATGGGAAAGTCACAAGACAGAAAAGTCACAAGACTACCACCCACCTTTACCTCAGTGTCTCCCAATCCCCTCCACCAATAAGAAACCAGGTATCTCAATCCCTACAATCCTGTTTTTCCACTCCCTTCAATTATATAGGAACTATAGAAACCAAGGTTCTGGTTCCTTGTGATAGTGAGAGCCTTGAACCCAATTTGTTTCTGAAACTGCATTCATTGTTAAATAAGTAATTGTCTAGATGTAACTACTCTATATTTTTATTACACCATAACTGTTATGGTGACCATGAAGGGACTGAAACTGTGAGTCTCCATGTGATGACCAGAACTTCACTGAAGGGACACCGTGGGGCACTCTGATAAGTTTTCCACTGATGAACTTACTTGGCAAAGAACCACCCAAGCCCAGACCTCCATATCCTCCCAAATCATATCCAGATGGCTATCTCCTTAGGGGTGAGTGGCCCCTGGCAAAGGTACTATAGATATCAGCTCTAGTAAGCCAACCAATACTCCACTAGGTAAGTTCTTATTGGCCTGGGATCAGAGGAAGCTTCCTATAGGGCTCTCAAATTATGCAAGGATTGGTCTAAGATACATAAGAATCTCAATAGATCCCAAATTTGGCCTGAAGAAGGGACTTTAAATTACTGCAAATTAAAGTCTTTGAGATGGCTTTTAGAAAGTTGTGCACATTGACTTTTTGATTAAACTTTGAGTGCAAAATAAGAAGCAAAAACTTCACCAACAAGTGCATCTACATGTCTATTTTGTGTTGTCTGTGTTTTGTGTCTTGGTTAATCAAATGAACTTCTTCCTATGTCCTAACCAGCCAATGGAATAAGAGTGCAAAGAGTGAAAACTTTTCTAAGGAACTTTCAAAATCCTCAGAAAGTTGGAGATTGTAGATTTGAAGACAGATAAGAGGGAAGGTAATCTTTTCCTCTAGTATACAGATACTCATGACACTGTAAACTAGAGACTAAATTTCTGATTGAAACGTATGTTTTCTAGTATAAACTTCCAAATTGTAGTTTTAATGTTTATAAATGCTGAACTATGTTACTGAGTTTTGGGGTACCACTTTGTATAATTTATTTTAAGGAAAAATAAGAAATAAGATGATATGGTCTTAAGAAAGTAGTGAAGGTAAAGAGAAGAAAGGAATTACAGTACAAAATGAAAAGTTAGTTTCAAAGTTGGTAAGCTTTAATCAAAGACCACTGGAAGGATATAAAAGGAAAAGGAAGAAAGAAAGTTTAAGCAAGTAGGAATGAGAGGAGAATGGGTAGAAAAGCTGAAGTAAGTTAAAAGTCTGTTTGTACTAACAGTGCAAATGGTGGAGGGGAAGGGTTGAAAGCAAGGGGTCTGGAGTTTTTGGAAAGAGTTTTGAGAAGGGTTTGATCCCATTGAGACAAGAATGATTTGAGAAGCTTTTAGAGAAATGCATATTCACAATTTCAGACAGACAATATTCTCTCAAGTTACAACATTTACCAAATGAGAACTACTAAAAGTACATTTGGAGCATGAAATTATTTGAGTGGCCTTGCTAATACTCTATCTTTGGGGGACCATTTGAAGGACATGTTCCAACCTTTAGGGCCTCCCAAGTTCCAAAGCAGGGGGATGGGAATGTGAGGCTGAAGGTTTCCTGGAATTAAAACTGCCAGGTCTGGAGTCAGGAAGATTCATCTTTCCAAGTTCAAATCTGGCCTCAGACATTTACTAGCTGTGTGACCCTGGGCAAGTCCCTGTTTGCCACAGCTTTCTCATCTGCAAAATAAACTGGAGAAGGAAATGGCAAACCACTCTAGTATCTTTGCCAAGAAAATCCCAAATGAGGTCACGAGAAGTTGAACAAGACTGATTGACTAAACAACAATAATATGTATCTCGTTGGTTTCCAAATGTTTATAAAAGATATATACGCCTTGAATATATTTTAGTAACAAGTTCTCAAAATTGGATTAAGGATTCTACAGATAAAATTGCATGATAATTGTAAAGAAAGTGAAATTATTTTCGTATTTTGAGATCTCTGATAATTTTAAAAGACAGAAGTATTCGTTTTCTGAGTCAGGCCTTCATGATTCATTTTTATGATTCTTCCTTTACCTGTGTCCATATCAGATACAGAGTTCAGGTAAAGATAGAAACAGCAAGTGGTATGTGAAAATGGACATTATCGGAAGCTTCACGTGAATTATGGGTTCCTAATAAGATGTTCTTCTTGTACTTCTATTGTTAATCGGACTGGAACCATAAGGTTTGAGCTAGTTTTCACCAAGTGAACTTGTTATTGGCAAACCAAACTTAGAAGATTGTACTAAATTGATTGAGTCTTGTTACTGGAAGAGTTGAACAGAATTATGTAGGAATATCTGCAAGTGACTAGAAAGAGCCTCCTTCAGAACTGCCCTAAGAATGAGATGTATTCCAGAATGTCCAAGAGAAAATGTTTCCAGGGACCAGACAACTACCCAAAACATCTGGGACTCAAGATGAAATGTGTTGATTAGATGGACATTGGGAGTGGGTTACCAGGTTACAAGGAAACATGATGTTGTTTAATATTGATGAACATTATTGTATTGCTTCAACTTTTTGTCTCGTGGTGTTCTATGCTTGCTGAGTTTTCTTGGTCACATGGGAGATATGTAAATCTCCCCTCTCAAAGTGGTCCAAGGTAAGTCCTCTAAGTAGTTTGATCTGTAGCTTGACTTAGCTTACCAACAGAGTATGTTTAACAAGGTTCATCTCCTTAGGGGATATATGAGATTATGATTCTGTCTGTACTCACCGTGCCTCTCACCCCATCCCTTTGATGCCCCTTGAGATAGACTACCATTCTGTCCAGAAATCTCTAATACATAAAGTGTTTAAATAAGTGATACTGGCAATTGAAAACCCCAGGATCAAAGGTGGCGGTGGGGGAAATGTTAGATTAAAAACTGCATGAGTGAGTCCAGTTTGCTTTTATCTGTCATATTAGGAAGTTAAGTTTCAACTTTTTGTAGGTCATTTGATCATGGGAAAGTCACAAAACAGTAAGGTTGCAACACTACTCCCTACCTCTCACCTCAGTGTCTCTTGATCCCCTCTACCAATAAGTAATCAAGTGTTTCAATTCCTATAATCCTGCTTTTCTACTTCTTTCAGTTATATGATAAATGTAGAAACCAAGGTTCTGGACCAAAAGCCTAGAACCCGATTTGTTGTTGCAATTGTATTCATTGCTAAATAAATTGTTGCATGAATGTTAACTACTCGGTGTCTCTGTTCCACTATAACAGGTCCAGAGGGACAACCTGACTTGCAGATAAAATCTACCATATGAGTTGTTTCCTATACTAGAATGTGAGGTGCTTAAGAATGTGGACCATCTCACTTTTCTATTTGCATCTCTAGCACATAGTGTGATGCTTTATACATAATAAAACAGTTAATAAATGTTGTTTCATTCATGCATTCATTCATTCATTCATGCACCAATGAAAGTGAGAAGGGCCTTGCCACCATGGAAGAATGCAAGCTTGGGTTGATTCCTCAAGTGAGACAATAGGGAGTGGTTGACCCTTAATCCTCACTCCACTACAGGGTATTATCCTGGCCTTTTTCTAGGTGGACTTTCCTGCAGCTTTGGACTTTCTCCCCATGGACTTGGTCCATAACTTTGTGTCCTATGGATCTTTTGCCTTTGGTAATTTTTAGCTTCATCTTCAGCTGGGCCTGTTGACCTGCTTGGATCTCTTTTATGGACCATGCCTTCACCTTCAAGGCATATTCTTTCTTTGTGGGCCTATTACTTCCCAGCATGCATTATTGCCTTGCTTCCTTACATCTGTCCTCCATAGAGTGTGGGAACCGAGCAAAGAGAATTCCTTTCTGTCTGACAAAACTAAGATTATACTTGCAAATGAAGCAAGACTGACTTTGACTCAGGGGCTGTAAGGAAGCATAGGTCATAAGAGAAAGGCAAGACATCCAAAAGTATGGGAGAGGTAATACAAGAGAGAAATGTGAACTGGGTTAAGAGCCCAAATGACATGAGTTAGTAGAATAGTGTTAGTCACAGGGAGATGGGCTTTGCTCGCTGACCCAACAATCACATGTCTCTTTTATGTGAGTGCCAGTCCCACTCACTGGAGAGTTTTAAAAGTCAAGGTTACTGAGCCCATGTAATGCTCATGTTGACTTCCAGTTCTGCGTTTAGCATACTATCTGGCACATAGTAAGTGTTGAATAAATGCCTATTCATTAATCATTCATTCATTCTTCAACCTGAGGGTAAATCTCTGGGAAACTAAAATTTTATTTTCCAATATCCTGAATACCCTTAAAAATGGATTCTCCACCCTCACCTTCCTCCAATGTAAATACAGTCCACCATTAAAAGCCTATTCTGATGCCTTAAGGCAGGAATTCCTAATTTGGAAACTGAACTACATATATACGTATATATAATATACATATAAAATATGTAATATTGTAATATATATTATATATAATAATAATATAAAATATGTATATTATATGTGTGTATTACATATAGAAAGAGAGATGACTATATTTCAATATAGTCCTTCATAAGCCTTGTATTTTATTTTATGCATTGAAACACATTATTCAAGAAGCTTTCCTTGAAACATCTCTGTTCTTAAAAAAAAAAAGACCTCTTTAAATAAAAAAAAATGTATTTCCCATCAAGGGATCTTGAATTGTTTGATGAAATCCTTTGGCTGCTTCTCCTACTCAGTCCCTCAACTGTAATATGCTTTAGCCTAATCAAAGACACTATTCAGCTCTCCAAATCTTAAAAGATACAATAAGTTTCATAAGATGCCTCTTTTCAGTTAAAAAAATTATAGCTGAAACTTCAACAATCCAATGATTTTTGGCAAAGACACATGAATGAGAGTGATGTTAAAGTACTGTTGCATTAAGGAAGAAGCCCTTTGTGGATGGTTACCCCCAATTCTTCTGAGTGATGGTAGATCTCATTTATGAGGTTCTACAACACACAAAGAGGATGAGGAATACCTATTATTTTGCCTATTGCATGCAGTTGGAGGGGCAGTCCATGGAGCGAATGTATATACATTATATATAATGTATATAATGTACATGCATCTTAGACACTGAAAATATACCCAAAAATGAACAGAAGAAGAAGAGTTGTTTAGATTTCCTTTGGGAGAGTACATAGTTCTTTTATTGATCTAAAGACACTCCCTGAGACAAAAGCCCATCTTTTTAATACCAGTATTCTTCTAGTGATGTTGTTAGACTATGATTCATGGAATGCCACATTCTCTAAAGAAATGGAATCGAGCATCATCCAAAGGGCAAAAGAGAGGTGGATTTTGGGTGTGAGCAGGCTGAAATGATAAAAATGAGGGTCTGTGGATGAGAAGTATAAAGGATTTCATGAGAGAAATGTATGTTTAGAGGAAAAGATAAGCCTGACACATAGGAAGAGTGGGGAATGATGACGGGGCCAGCTCATGTTCCATTGGCAAAGGATCAAAGGGTTCTGAATCTAGGGTCTGAGAAATACACACACACACACACACACACAGTTGTGTATGTGTGTATATTATATATATACATATATACACAAACACACACACTATATATACATTTACATATATACATATATGTGTATAGAGAGATAACGGTTTCAATACAGTTGTATTCCTTTGTAATACTATGTATTTGATTTTACTGCATTTAAAAATTATTCTCAGAAGGGGCCCATGGGTTTCCTCAGACTGCCAAAGAGGCCCATGATAAAAAAAAAAGAAGTTCAGAACTCTTGATCTAGAAGGTGCCCGCATATCGGGCAGACCCCTTGTGGTTTTCCAGAAGGAAAGAGGCAAGAGTTATGCCAACATCTGGTACTACTTGCACTGCTCACAGGGTTTTTTGTGTGGAATGCAATCTTTTGAATAGAAAAGTATGATATCAATGTGGCAAAATTTGAAAAATAGTGCTGGATTTAGAGTCAGGGGACCTCGGTTCAAATTCACATTCTGTCGCTTTGTATCTGTGTGTCCTGGGAAAATCAATTAGCCTCTCTAGGCTTCTGTTTCCTCATTTATAAAATGAAGAAGTCCAACAAGATGCCTTTTGGGTCCCTTTTGTCTCTTGGCTTCCTTCAAGACTCAGTTCAGATCCCACCTTCTAAAGAAGGACTTTCCTCATTCTCCTTTCCTCCCTTGAGACTACCTTCCATTTGCAAAGTATAGGATCTTGGGCAGACATCATTATTTGCAAGTTGTCTTCTTCATTAGACTGTCTAGGGGCAGATAGGTGGCACAGCAGATAGAGCTCTGGCCTTGGTGTCAGGAGGACCAGGGTTCAAATCTGACCTCAGACACTAAGAATGTGAGCTCTCTAAGGACAGGGATTATGTTTTTGCCTTCTTTTTATCCTCAAAGACATAATAGAGTGACTGGCACACAGTAGGCTCTTAGTAAATTAGTAGTGACTAATTGATTGATCTTTAAATGCTTTAATAGGTATTGACTTGTATCCATTCCAACAAATGGCTGTGATTGCTTCCTTCGGTGATCGGCTATCAGTGTATACTAAACTACCTTTGTATTATATAGCAATAAATCTTACTCCCTGGGGTCTATGGACTCAACGTTTTTATTACCAAGAAATATCTCAAACTTGGTGCTTCTCTTTTCAAACCTCAACTCTGCTACTGCTTCCTTTCACATTCTCCAGGGACACTGAAATCGCTCTTCACCCTCACCCCAGTTTCCAGACTACTCAATTGTCCTCACATCATCCTTGGTAGCTACACCCTGCATAGGGTCACTTCTTCATTTCTCTCATTAATGCCTTAGGATCTCTTTCTTACATGACTGGACTTGGGCTATATTAACCAGAGAAGTTCTATAACCATGAATTAATCCAAATGCAGCAGAGCAAGGAGGACGTGACTAGTGAGTATGCTCCATCACAAAAGAACAGTTTTGACAAAGAAGTTGAGAGATGAAACGGAAACCCTCCATTCACTATTGCCTATTCTTTCCCTACTATAGTGTGTCCTTTCTGACTATGTGCTGGCTTCCTCAGCTTTAGATTCCGGCAAGGAAAAATAAAATAAAATAAAACCCTCTCCCACCTCATACATTGTATTTGGATTTAGTTTCTGTAGACACTGATTTAACAAAGTAGGCTATTTATTACTTCAGATCACAATGCTGAACTCATCTTCTTTTTTTACAAGAGATCTTTCCCTAAGGGCCTATTAATTGTTCTTAATTACTACCATATATTGACTCCATTCATAGAATCATAGGATTGAATCATAAGGAACCTCAGAGATCATCCAGTCCAACCACCCTATTTTTTCAACTAAGAAACTGAGGCCCATTAATGTCAACTGGCTAACATCACACAGGTATAAAGAAGGGGATTTGAACCCAGGTTCTTTGACTCTAAAACCGGTGCCTGTTTTATTACACTACACTTTCTACACACACACACACACACACACACACACACACACTCTCTCTCTCTCTCTCTCTCTCTCTCTCTCTGTCTCTCTCAGAGGATGAAGATTGTACAGAATCATTCCTATAAGACCTTCTCAGCTTTTGCTCCCAGGTAGAAAGTTACTGGTGGAAGATGAGGCACAAAACAAAAATTCAAAATCCAGTATTCAGACTTGTCTACTGATGCCTTCAGAAACAAATTTTCTTCATCTTCCTTTCTTTCTTTTCAACTATAGCTTGTTTCCAGTCTCAAAGGGAGATAAGAGGAGTAGTAGTAGTAGTAGTAGTAGTAGTAGTAGTAGTAGTAGTAGTGATGATGATGATAGCGTTTATATATAACACTTTAACATTTACAAAGTGCTTTACAAACTTGATCTTATTTGATATATCCTTCAACCTTCCTAAAGCTAGGCACTCCATGTGTACTCTCAGTCCCATCCCACTGTAGCCTTATTTCCTCTAGCATCTGTTTTCTTATCATATACTCTCTACCATCTACAATCGACTTTTTTCTGGGGCTCTTCTACTCTGTCTCAACAAAAACAAACTTTTCCTTGGCCTTGCAGCACCCTCTAGTGACCATCCCAATTCCTCTTTCTTTTCATTATAGAACTTTTAGGAAAAGTGATAGAGGAGGAGCCACAACTCTTCTCTATCTCTGTTCTTTCTCTTTGAGATCTCCTCTATCTCAAGTGTAGGTGACTCCCAAACCTACATAGAATTGTAGGATTTAAAAGGACCTGAGAAATAGCCTGGTCCAACCCCTTCACTTTGAAGCAAAATAGCTCACTCAAAGTCAAGAGTTATCAACAGGTCCTCTGACTAAATTCATTGCTCTCTCCACCACAATATCCCATATTTTTCACCTTGACCTCATATTCTAGTCCTTTTTCCAAATGTCTACTGTAAGGACCCCCAGAAGCCTTCCCACTTGACTAAATGAAGATGCCTCCAGGGAGGCTCAAATCCCCAGAGACACTTTGCTACGATAAGGCATACAGTGACTCTGCAAAGCCCCCTTTTATGCAACCCAGGAGACTGAATATCAATTAGCGGCCAAACCCCCAGGTATTCTTCCCCACCATGAATCAGCACCAGTCTCAGGTCTTAGCTCCCTGCTTCTCCCCTTCCCTCACTATGCCTGCTCCTACTTGACCCAGATATGAACCCTCTCAAACCTTCCTGGATTTTACCAGTTTCAGGGTGCCCAATTCTACCTGTGGCCCCTATCCTCTGACTGCCCATTCTTACAGTGAGTATTGCCCCTCAATAAAGAAGCCTTCCTTTACTTACTGACTCTGCCTTATAAAGTGTTCTGTGTTTCCTTTGGAATCTGGAGCTTCAGCAAGCTTCATTGCATTAAGACATCCACTGATCATATCTTCTTTCAGACTCCATGGCTGCTTCAAAGTCTACATGTTTCAAATTAAACTCATCCCATTCCTCCTAAAACTGGGACTATACCCTAATTTCATCCTCTGTCAATGACACAATCATTTTCCTGGTCACCCTGGCCTAAACATTGCTGTTTTTAATTCTGTCATTCACCCTATGACCTCATAACATATCTGTTCCCAAGACCTGTCAATAATTTCCTTTAAATTTCCAATAAATTCTTTTGTAACATCCAGCCTTCTTCTGCATGCCAATTACTTTCAACTTCAGGCCTCCATCATGCAAATTTTTATAACAGACTTCTAACTAACTAGCCTCACTGCTCACCACAGTCCATCTTGTTTATTACCCCCAAATTAATCTTCCTCAACTACCATTTTCATCTTTAATTTAAAAATATTTTTTCTTTCCTTGAACTTTAGCATTTGCATTTTATCCTTTTTCTTTGCTATCCTTGACAGTGTCTACATCATAGGTATGGATACATATTTTCATATTTTGAACTGTATTTTCTTGAATTGCTCTAGGGAAGTCGCTACTCAAAGGAACTGTGTATTGAATTTTTTGGTTTAAAAAAAAAATAACTCTTTTTTGTAGTGAGAACAATTATACCCTAACTTACCCATTCTAGAAATCCATTATTTTCCTTTGTTTCTTATACCTTTGCTACACAGCTGTCATAAACCACATGCTTTTTTCCTCTAGAGTTTTTTTTGTTTTTAATCTATCATACATTGCACCTCATTTATCCAGGTAGTATTACTGGGTAAAAAGCTGTTCCATACAAGTGAATTTTCCACATAAATGCAGTTTACTTCCATGATTTATCATTTTAAAAAATTTAACAATTATTGAGGGACATAGTTCTAAAATTCCTAAAACACTATTGTCACCTTTTAGTAATCCTCACCCATTAACAATATTGTATTTAACTACCTTGCTTATTTTTTTTAATTTAGACTCCTCAAATAGAGAGGAAACAGGGTTGTGCTGAAGCTAGCTTGAACCGGTTTAGGTGATCTACTCGTCAAATTTTCAGTTTGAGAATTTAAACCTTAGAAATTTGCAGATGTCACATATCAAAGTTTGATTTATTGTCTTATTGATCATCTACATATAAGAAAGTGATGGATAAAATGTTAAATAATGCCAATTATACTTAAAGTGGGCTATGGGCACTTTTTTTCCAAGTTTGTATTCTGATACAATTGATTTTATTAAGAACCTCCTCATCTTCTTAACAGATGATAATAGATGGTCAACTTTTAAAAAAATCACATAGGATCATTACAATGAATGACAATAATGACACCATTAGTACAATAAGACTCTCAGGTACCATTTGCCCCTCTACTAAACGCCTCAAGTTTGATTTTTGAAGTCTTGTGTAAGAGCAGAATCCATGATTTCCCCCTCCCCACTTAAAAAGATCCACCTTAGGTATGAACACTCCTAGATCGGTCTGGACACCTTGAATCAATCAAAAACATGCCAGTTAAAATCAACAGGAAGTCTGTTCAGATTGAGTAAGGTACTTGGACAAGCCCTGAGGCACTTGCAGAAAACTAAGACTTAGTTCAGAACTAAGATTCTGAGGGTCTGGATATGGAGAGGAAATCTTAGGGACATCGAGAGCTGACTCAGAAAGAATCTGCAAAAGAAGAAAGATGAAGTGGGATAAAGCTATAGCAGAAAAAGGAGAGATCAAAAAGGGTCAATAGCCCTATATAGATGCTCAGATTCAGGCAGATGCCACCGAAGAAAGTTCTAAGAAAAGGTCTATTCTCCCCTCAACTTCTTCTCTCAGTGCCTAAGTATTAACAGACATATTAATATATTTTACTTCTTTTCCCAAGTTGAGCTGTTTTCAGTTGAGCTGAGTTTTGCAGGCCAGGGGTTAGTTAGAAATAAATGTAAGTATAAAATAAGGCATAGAGCTAAACTTCTGTCTAAATGTTAGAGATTTTCCAAACATGGAGCACTGAGTAATTGCGATCTCAAGTTCTAACTTAATATAAACTCCATAAAATATTGCCTTTAGGCTCAAAACCATCTAAATATTATAATAGGGTATTAAACTTGAATTAATGGTTAAACTTAGTTTTCCCATTTACTCATAGGTGGTCATGATTGGTTGCCACTTTTTTACTGTTCTAGGTGTGCCTGCCTTTGGTTTCCTTCCCTCTTCCCCTTCCCCTATCCTTCTGATAGGATTCGGGACAAAAAACAGATAACCGAGTTTGTTAGAGCTGTGTCTAAAATAGGAAAAAAGAGGTTCTGAATGAGGAATTGAGGGGTTCTCTTTGCCTTTAATGTTTTAGTTTCAAGGCTTTGTGATAACCACTATTGATCGTTCATGGCCCTCTTTTTCCTGCTTTTTAGATACTATTTTAAGCTAATGAATAAGCTGTCTCTAGAAAAGATGGCACCGGGTATCCCTTTACCACTGGGCTAAGTGTTATCAAAGTTATCAAAAATGATGTCTTTATGACAGTTAGACACATTTCAATGAGACGTTTACCCAAGCGTAGCATAAACGTGGAGGAGGGTGGTAACTATCCCGTCTCTTGGGATCCTGGTGTTTCTGTATTGACTCCAAACTTCTCTCAAATAAATGGCAACAGAACCCTCCTACCTACCACGAGTCTGATTGTTTTCAGATAGCTTTACCATCTAGTCAATTGTAGGCAGCGCAAAATATATTTGTTTTTTTTTATTGGACTCTTTTACTCACACAAGAATAAGATAAATTCAAAATTCTCACTTTTAAAGGTTTTTTTTAATCAAAGCTGCATTGGCTTTTCAACATCATATATGTGTGTATTCATATATACACACACATACACACACACACACACACACACATATGTATGTATATATATTCAGACATACTCTATGTATTTTTCTTATCTAGTAAATGCATTGCTCAGCCCCAGGAAAAGGATTAATGCAGTTTTTAAGTTCTGAAAATTCATGATTTATGGGTCTTACTATCCAACAGTGCTTAGCAATCAGTCTATTTCCTATTTCAAACATTTGTAATTCACCTGGGACATTATTATTCATAAAGCAATTCAAATTGAATTGGAGGGGAAAAAAAGATATGCT
Source organism: Vombatus ursinus (assembly GCF_900497805.2). Taxonomy (NCBI): domain Eukaryota; kingdom Metazoa; phylum Chordata; class Mammalia; order Diprotodontia; family Vombatidae; genus Vombatus; species Vombatus ursinus. The sequence goes on from NW_020954598.1 coordinate 17,306,425, forward strand.
TACAGTGGCCAATTCATCAAACTTCCCAAAGAGTTCGTTCAGAAGCTTCACCAGCTCTTGAGCAGTGCACTGGGATGCCAAACTAGTGAAGCCCACAATATCTGCAAACAAAATGCTGCAAAGAGAAAAAAGGAAACATTAGTGACATGTGTTCATGTGTGTTCTCCAAACTCATAATACTCCCAAATAGAATACAGTTCAGAAATGCACACAAAGTAGCTGGAGAACCCTGAATAACTCAACATTCTGAGATCTGATTCAATTTGTTTGTGACAGCTTTTCGGGAAAAAGTTAAGGCCTATTCCAAGTTCGGAAAGCCTCATCCAGTGGAATACTGGGAAAAGTGCTAGATTTGGAGTTAGAGGCATTGCATTTGAATCTCCATTTGCTACTTACTAGATGGATGATCTTGATCAGGTCATTGAGTTACTCTGAACCTCAGTTTCCTCATTTGGAAAACGAGAGGGGGTGGACTAGATCAGTTGTTCTTAACATTTTTGTTAAGACGTTAACATGTTTGTGTGTGATGCACTCATTTGGCAGTGTGGTGAAACCTATAGATCACCTTCCAGAATGCTTTTAATACATAAAATAAAATACATAGGACTATAAAGGAAACTGATTATATTGAAGTACAACTATCCATTTATTTTTAAAAAGAAAAGTTCATGGATCTCAGGTTAAGAAGCTTGAGATTAAATGATGTATAAAGGTCAATCAATAAATTAACTTTTTATTGAGCACCTATTATGTGTTAGCAATGTGCTAGGCGCTTTACAATATTATCTCATTTGATACTCAGCACAACCGTGAGAGGAAGGCACTGTTGTTATGCCCATTTTATAATCCACACTGCCTCTTCACATTACAAAGTCATTAAGACTTTGGTCAGGTCAGCTGAAAGATTACATATTTGCTGTTTTCGTTCAGTTGTTTCAGTTGTGTCTGACTCTTTGTGACCCCGTTTTCTTGGCAAAGATACTGGAGTGTTACGCCATTTACTTCTCCAGCTCATTTAACAGATGAGGAAACTAAGACAAAGAGAGGTTTAAGTGACTTACCCAAGGTCACACAGCTAGGAAGTAACTGAGGCTGGATTTGAACTCAGGTTTTCTTGACTCCATCCACTGCACCACCCTATCAAGCTTTCAACCTATGATCACATACTCACTTTCTGCTCCTACAAAATGCTTTTGGAAACTCTGTGGCACTATCGCAAAACAACATTGAACATGCGTGGCTGTTTGCTCTACTCATCCCCCGACAACCCAACTCTATTTCAAATGTCAGCCACTGTTGGAGCAGAGCATTCACTACTGTTTGTTTTTTTTGTCTTTATACCCCCATCACCTAGTGCAGTTATGTTCATACAGTTGAATAGTTGAGAAGCAATAGGACAAAAAATCAGGCAACTAGCCATGAACATTCTGTAGAAGACTGATCTTCTGGTGAGGATACTTGGTGAGATCAAACATACACCCGCAGTAATCTGAGGAGTCCAGGGAGGATACGATTCCAATCCAACACTTGACACAGAGCCCTGGTACCTAAAAGGTGCTTAATAAATGCATGCTAACTTAATCCACTGCCAAGTTTTAAGTTGCTCAGAACCAGATTCTGTGCCTTGGGACACACACAACCCAGCTTTGACTCCCCAGCCCTCATCTCCACATATCAGCATTAACTTCCCCTAGTCAGTAAACGTGAAGATTCTTAAGATCCTTAATGGTCAATGTTTTCTCTGAGTTTTTTTTTTAATTGTGTACAGATGACCACGTTATGTAGGCAATAAATGATGGGGAATAAGCCTGGGTGTTATAACAATGTACACAAGTTAATTTGACATATTTAATGATAAAGAAAATTGTCTGCCATATGATAATTATGCATAAATAATAAGCAATTTATGTAAATGACTAATCATTTTCAGAGGCACACCACATTTATATAGTGTTTTCCTCTCTCTTTAGTTCTATTTCTATTATTAGCATAATGCCAATGGTTTTCCCTGATGTTATCTTATTTAGCTTAATTTTCCTCTCTCTTCCATCTTTCTCCCTCTCAGAAGGATCCCAGGATCACAAACTTAGAACACAAAGGGACCTTGGAGTCTATCTCATCTGACTCCTTCATTTTATGTGAGAAGCCCAGGAAAATTAAGTCATTTGCTTAATGTCATGCTGGTAATAAGGCTCTGAACTCAGGTTCCCTCATTCCAAATCAATGCTCTTTTTTCATAGATACAAATATCTTTGTGTGCACACACACATACTTTAAAAGATAAAAAGGCTTGGTTTGGGCTTATCACCACCAAGGGTTCCCATAACTATGTCCTTTTGAGTTGTTTTTCAGTCGTCCATTCTTCATGACCCCATCTGGGGTTTTCTTGGCAGAGATACTGGAGTGGTTTGTCATTTCCTTCTCCAGTTCATTTTACAGATGAGGAAAGTGAGGCAAACAGAGTTAAATGACTTGCTCAGGGTCACACAGCTAATAAGCATCTGAGGCCAGATTTGAACCCAGGAAAATAAGTCTTTCTAACTCCAGGGTGCGGACTTTCTCCACTGCGCCCCTAGCTGCCCATTAACAATGTCCACGCGGCCTGAATCAGGGCCTCCTTACTCTCTAAAGTTTCATTCTAGGAAAGGTAAAATAATGGCATACATTAGAACTAGGGGATTTAAGTTCTGCCAAATGTTGATGCTGTTTTTACAAAACCTTTCAGGTCGTATTACAACAATTCCAAAAGGAGTTTGACACTTTCATCAGAATTTTCTTCTATCACACAAGTTTCTGTGAATTGGTTTACTTCATTTTTGTATGTTGGAGTCACGGTACAAATACGCAGGAAGCTAGGGAGCACAGTAAATAGAGCACTGGGCCTGGAGTCAGGAAGATTCAAATCTGGCCTCAGACACTTAGTAGCTGAGTCACCTTGGGCAAGTCGCTTAACCTTGTTTCCTTCAATTTCCTCAATGAGTTGGCGAAGGAAATGACAAACCACTCCAGTAACTTTGCCAAGAAAACCTTAAATGGGGTCATGAAAGTTGGACAACTTTAATTTGCATGGACGACTGAAACAACTGAACAAAACCAACAAGAAATATGTAATATTTCAGCAGATCTGACCGATGGTAGCATGGGATAGCGGTTAGATTGCTGCACTTGGAGTCAGTACAGCTGAGTTCAAATCCAGTCTTTGACACTTATTTCCTATGTAGCCTCTTAACCCCTCTGAGACACAGTTTCCTTGACTGTAAGATGCAGATAACAAGATGGGAACACTTTTTTTGCCCATCTCACAGGGTTTGTATGAGGCTAAATCAAAGTGCTATTTGAATGTTTGTTGTTATTAGAAATTCTTTAGACTTATTAATGTTTTTATACTTTCTAGTATTATAGTTTAGAAGGGAAGGCTCTAGGAACTGGGGTGGGTCAGAAGAAGCTTCCTATAGATGGCATTTGAGCTGACTCTTCAGGGACCCCAGGGATTGTAAGAGGTAGAGGAGAGCATTTAGAGTATAGGGGGCAGCTACGGCAATGTCATATAAAAGGGAGGTGGAGAATCATGTGTGAAAATAAGTGAACCATGTCATCACTGTAGCAGTTCGGTGATTGGCATGCCATATTCATGTCAAATGGTTTCTCCCCAGAACCATGTGAATCTTCCTCTTGAAAAATCTCTTAGCCTTAGCTCAGTGTAGTGGGAAGAGGCCTATTAACACCTGCTGCTCAAAGTCTGGCAGATAGCTCTTTCTTCAGGGTCAGTTGTGACCATCTCTCTTCACACCTTGGGCATTTCCATTCCTTTTCCTGGAATGAAGCATTAGAGATTAAGGAGACATTGATTCAGGCCATTTGGATATAGTTATGGGAACCCTTGATGGTCATAAGCCCAAAATAAGCCTTTTTTATCTTATGAAGTAAATGTGTGTGTGTGTGTGTGTGTGTGTGTGCGTGTGTGTGTGTGTAGTGCTGTTCAGTCATTTCAGTGGTGTCCGACTCTTCATCACCCCATTTGGAATTTTTTTTTAAGCAGAGATACTGGAGTGGTTTGCCATTTCCTTCTCCAGCTCATTTTACAGAGGAGGAAACTGAGGCAAACAGGGCTAAGTGAGTTGCACAGGGTCACACAATTAGTAAGTGTCTGAGGTCACATTTGAACACAAGTCATCCTGATTACAGGCCCAGCACTCTATCCACTGAGTCACCTAGCTGCCGAAGAGGAAGGAAGAGGGAGAGATGAAGTGGGGGGGGGGGGAATACTCTATTTGGAATCAGAGTAGAAGTTAAAAGCCCTATTGAACTACAGTTGAGTTCTATGAAGGATCTTTTTGTCTTTAGGAAAAGGCCTAGTTACCAGGTCCTAAGTATTCTCCTTACCTTTTACCTCTGTAGGGATTTTAGAACGCTTCCCTGGTTCAGATAATCTTTATAACAAAGACAGTGAATTGTCTAGATCTCTGTATGCTCTGGAAAGAAACTCTTCCACTAAATTGTATGTGTTTTTTAAAGAACTGCCTCCAACATATATAGCTCTTTGTGTATTAGGCAAACCCAATCCCAGGAATCCCTTGTGGGGACTGAATTTCATCGTTTTTCACTAGCAGTACAACTGCTAGACAGACATGGTGCTAATTTTAGCTTAACTTGTGATTACCAGTGAGTGCAGTAACGCTAAAGATATCAGTACTTAAGCCCATAACAATGAAAAATCAATAAGCAAGTCTGTACAGCATAAGTATAAAACATTATCATAAAATAAGAGGGACAGTGAAAAAAAAACAGTTCAAAACGGGAGTCTAAGCAGGAAATTGAAATTTCTGTAAAATAATCAAGGAAATTCAGTCATAGAAACTGTCTGACTATAGCAAAAACCTATATTAAGGGAAAAAAAAGATCCCAAACTAAGTCAAGATTTTGACCTGAAAGGGACCTTACAGGCCTTCTAGTGCAACTTCTCATTTTCCAGATGAGGAACTGAGGCTCAGAGAGTTTAAGTGACTTGCCCTAGGTCACAAAATTAGTAAATATCAGAAGTGAGATCTGAATCCAAGTGCTATAATTCCTAAGCAGCATTATGTTGGATCCAAGCGGATTGTTAAATTTTCAGTGCCAGTATGTAGACCTCAGAAATAGACAAGCCCTACAAATCAGGGCTTGATTTACTGTTTATTGATTGTCTAGACTTTGGAAAATTATGGAGAAAATGTTAACAAAGTAAATTAAACTTCAAAATGGGTCCCGTGTATAGTTTGAGCTGGTTAAACATTTAGCAGCACACCCCCTCACCTAGTTTAGCAATCTTTCCATTATATTACTCTGCCCATGCCTCACAGCTTGGAAATAGTATGGAACAAGTCCTTCCAAGAGTTCTTAACCCATTTTGTGTCATGGATCCTTTGACAATCTGGTGAAGCTAATGGACCCTTTCTCAGAATAATGTTTTTAAATGCATAAAATAAAATACATGGAATTAAAAAGGAAACCAATTATACTAACATTATCTATCTATCTATCTATCTATCTATCTATCTATCTATCTATCTATCTATCTATCTATCTATCT
>NW_020954598.1:17312003-17320234 GCF_900497805.2 Vombatus ursinus
TCTATCTATCTATCTATCTATCTATCTATCTATCTATCTATCTATCTCTCTATCTATGTATCTAAGTCCATGGACCCCAGGTTAAGAACTCCTGACCTAGAACTATTTAATCAAATGTTCTCCTCAACTGTTATGCATTTCCCCATAACACTAGAGGGTGCTCTGGGGTTACTATGAAGCCATCTCTGATTCAGAGATCTGGATGTCTTTTCTCCCCTTAATTCTTTGTAGTTAGTTTCACTTGTCTAATTAGTCTAACGGTTTGGTCTGGATTTACCCAATCAGCTCTCATCTCCCTAATCTACTACCCTCATGCCTAGTGTGTGGGTTTTCTTGTTGATTTTCAGTGGACATCTTCCACCAAGGCATAACTACCTACAGATCTTATGCATATTATCAGAAGGGAAGAAAAACAAATAGGTCAGTGTACCCAGTATGGGTATCTTCTCCTAGGTTACACAACCCTGCTTAGGGTTAGGACCCTTTCAGCAAAGCAGGCCCCAAACGCCATTCCCTTGCTCCCCTCCCCCAGGTTGCCCACCTTAGGATTTTCCCTCTCCCCCAAGCGTCAGTGTCCAAATAGGGCATGTGTATCAAAAACTAGAGGCTCTTCTGTTAGTCTCTCTTGCTGGGAGTGCAGGGAAATCTCAGATGAGGAAATTTTTTCTGCCTCTGAAGGTCAGCACCTGCAGTGCAATTCATTGTCTTAGACCTTACCTGAGGTGTTAAGTGATTTGCCCAGGGTCACACAGCCAGTATGTATAAGAGGCAGCTTAACCCCGAGTCCAGCTTTCTCTCCTCTAGGCCATGTTCCCTCCATAATTTACAGACCAAAATTCATAGGCACATTCCAATGCCTCCATATCCTCACACCCTATGCTTTAGTTGCCAATAATTGGGCAGGGTCATTTCACTACACAATCTCATCTACAAAAAAGATCTATTTTTAATTCCCTTACCTGGACTTAAAATGCAAGTAGAATATAAAAAGTACAATCCTAAAATCATGAAAGAATGGAGCATTAAATAAAGCAACTAATGACATGAATCAGTTTCTGTAACAGGTAAAACCTTTTCAGCCTATCAGAACATATACTTATTTTAGTCAAGGAGATCTTAGGGGTTGGACAAATGACCTCTAAGGTTTGTTCCTGCTCTGAATATATGATTCTACAATAATCCAAGGAATTTAACCCTTCTGCATATCTGATTTTCTTAGTTCCAAGACAAAGATAATACAGTTATAAACTGCATCACATCATCCTGATCATGCCTGCAAAATCATACTCAAATTATTCAAAGTTTCATACAACATTGGGAAGAATGTTGACTTCTAAAGCCCATTTAAATGAATCCATGAAACACAAGAGGTTTTAAGAAAAATAAAATAAACACCATTCAGGTGTTTATTTATTTATAGAAATAATACATACTGGCATGATACAGGAATGAAACACTACTTTCTGCACTGAAGCTACAGATGCAGGTAGATTGTTAGAGGTGTTTGAGTCAATAGTTAAAATTTCAATATGAGCTTCACACCTTGGAAATCAGCTAATTATAGAGACAATGAAACAGCAGTTCAAAATGGGCATCCCTGTAGAAAATTACTACAATTTCTGTAAAATAATCAAGGAAGCCCAGTAATGCTACAAATCAGGGCTTAAGTTGTTGTTTTCTTGATTGTCTAGACTTAAGAAAGTGATGGAGAAAATAGTAATAATGCAGATTAAATTGCTCTGTGTATCAGAGTCAGTTGTTTATTTATTTATAACATTTATCAGCACACCCCTAGAATAGAGCCTTAAAAAGTATATGTATATATATCTACACACATATACATACACATAAATAAATATACATATGTATATATGTGTATATACACACATATGTGTGTATACATACATACATATATACATACATACACATATATGATTTATTTTCTTCTTTTCCCAGAGATCCAATCTCAGGCCTAGAGAGTGATTTTGTGATTTGTCTAAAGTCACAGATCTAATAAGGAATAGAGTTTTGAATTCCTGACAGCTGGTAGAGTGTTATTTCTACTACCCCATACTACCTCCCCGTACATCCAAAGTGCATCTCTGCATGATGAGGTGGTCAGCCAGAACACAGTTCTAATAACCATCATTTCAGATCTGACATTCACACTGTCACCATGGGCAAGTGAGTAAGTCACTCACCTGAGCCTCAGTATAGCCATCTATAAAATGGAGTTGACAATTTATCTAATTTTTGCTTGTTTATACATAGCTGTCTATTCCCATTAGACTGTGAATGTCTTGAGAGCAGGGATTGTCTTTTGCATTCTTTGTATCCCCAGTGCTTAGCACAGTGCCTGGAAAACAGTGGGCATTTAACACATGTTTACTGATTGACTGTCAACTAGTATTGCCTACCTTATAGGACTGTTGGGAGGAAAACTCTTTGAAAATCTTGCGATGCTATAAAAATGTGAGTTATTTTTATTATCTCTATCATGAAGCATAAATGCCACATTTGTAATCATAGTTAAAAAGCTTCATAATAATAAAAATATTTAGAATTAGAATTACAAAGATCTTCCCCCTCTACCCCTGTTACCAGAGTGTTAACTATAAATAGATATATGGTGTAAGCAAACATCGAAATGCCAAAAAGACACTCCATTTTGGAATTAAAAATAGTTTCAACCAAAATATCTTCCTAGAGACTTGGGAGAATGTGTAGTAGCACAATCCTCATTACCCAATTTTAAATTCAGGGTAATGTAATTCACTGAGTGGCAGGCCCACATAAAGGAACTAAATTGTGACAGCTGAATGCGTTAAAAATATCTGCATGAGGGTGTGATTATAAGGCAAAGAAAGATTTTTTTTTTTAAATTAAGTATCAGAATCATAAGGCTGAAAGGGGTTTTTGAAGGCAGGCAGTTAAATTCCCAGTTTTCAACGAAAAGAACACTTGGACTTGAAGCCAAGAGAAACCAAGGTTCAAATCTCAACTCCTACACATGAGCAAGTCACAAAACCTAACTCTAAACCTTAGTTTCCCCATCTATAAAATGGAGACAATATCTTACATGGTTGTTGTGAGGAGTAACTGAGATAATATGTGTCATTCATGTTTGACTCTTCATGACCCCGTTTGGGGTTTTCTTGGCAAAGAAACTGGAGTGGTTTGACATTTCCTTCTTTAGCTAATTTTACAGATGAGGAACTGAGGCAAAACACAGTTAATTGACTTGTCAAGGGTCACACAGTTAGGAAGTATCTGAGGCCAGATTTGAACTCAGGAAGATGACTCTTCCTGACTCCTGACCTTGTTTTCTGTGCACTATGGTGCCACCTAGCTGCCTGGAGATATATGTAGAAGACAGTAATAATATGTATCAGGGTGTACTAGAGTTATATCATGCTCAGGAAAATGGATTGTTAACCTTTTCAGGAAACATTACACCTTGTAAATTGGCCACAAAGTAGAGTTTGATTTAATGTTTTGTTGATTGTCTAGACTTAAGAAATGATGGAGAAAATGTTAATAATGTAGATAACCTTAGAAGTGTGTCACGCCATTTCAAAAGTCAGTTAAATATGTACTAGCAACCCCTGGCTATTATTATCATTACTTTCATTATAACTACTACTAATTATTATCATCTACTTCTGGTGAAAATATTTGTCAGATGTTTTTTAGGGAAATTATTCAGATATCACATGGAGTGGACATTGAGTTTTCTCCCGTCTCTGAAATTCTCTGATTTTTGCAACAATTGATAAAGTGTTCAAGTCATACAATTCTTGGAGGGGATAAAAATGGAGAGATGTAGACTGAATAGCAATATAATTAGATGGTTTTGGGACTGATTTGGGATTTAAGAGTCTTTGCTGATACTTTCATATCAACTTGACAGGAAGTCTCCAATGGAGTATCCCAGGATCTGTATTTGACTCCATGATATTTAACATTTTTAACGATGATTTGAATTAAGGCAAAGGTGTTGTGCTTATCATATTTGTCATTGGCACAAAGCTGAGAGTAATGGCTAGGATGGCAATGACAGAATCAGAATCCAAAAGAAGATCTGAACAGGCTAGAGGACTGGGCTAAGAAGATGAAATAAGATAAATGTAGTGTCTTATATTTAAGTACAACAAATCAATTTCTTTTTTCCCTTTTGTACATTAATACATATTTATGGAATAAAACAAACATTTCCATAACACAGTACAATAAAAAAGATGATTATATATAAAACTGCAAATCTACTAAGCATAATTTGCTCTTCCTTTCAAATATACATCAAAACTATCATGTAAATTTCTTTTTTTCTACTCTCCCCCTGCCCTGCCCTAGAGATGGTTATCATTAAAAACAAATAGGTATGTATGTGTGTGTTTGTAAAATTATTATATACGTACTTCTATCTATTAGTTCTTTTTCTGGATGCACATAGCATCTTTCTTCATATGTCCTTTATAGCTAATTTGGGTATTTATAATAGTCAAAATGACTTATCCATTCAAAGTTGTTCTTAAAACAATGTTACTATTACTGTATACAATGTTCTCTTGGTTCTTCTCATTTCACTCTTCATTATTTCGTGCAAGTCTTTCCATGTATTTCTAAGATCATTGAGCTCATCATTTCTTATAGCACAATAGTATTCTATCACTATCATATAACACAATTTGTTCAGTCATTCCTCAATTGTTGGGCATCCTTGCAATTTCCACTCTTTACCACAGCAAAGAGAACTGCTATAAACCATTAGAACATATAGGTTCTTTTCCTTTTTCTCTAATCATCTTTGGAAATAGACCTAGTAATGATGTTGGGATTGTAGTTGATGTTTGGGATTGCTCTCCAAAATGGTTGAATCAGTTCATTATTACAAAATGAGTACAGTAATTGCCCTCCAAAATATCTAGGGGTTTTAGATGGTTGTGAGTTCAATATGAATGAATGTGGTGGTATGACCACCAAAAAAGGCTAATGCAATTATGGGCTGCATTAAGAGAGAAATGTATTTCAGGAAGAAGGAGGTGATAACTCTGAATTCTGCCCTGGTCAGACAACAACCTTAGTATTATGTTCAATTCTGGGTACCACATCTTAGGAAGGACATTGATAAGCAGGAGATTTTCCAGAGTAGGTCAAGATCACTAGGTCTTCAAGCAGAGTCTGGATGATGGTCATTTGGTGGGAACATAATAGTGGGGATTACTTTCAGGAATCGGTTGAACTAGATGGTTCTGAGGTCCCACTCAACTCTAAAATTTGGTGATTCTATGAAAATAAAACCATGCATTCCCTCCCACCGCCACCAAAAAAGAAAGAAAGAAATGATGTCATTGTGCGCCTCAGTTTTAGCTTCTCTCAACTCCTCTTACCTAGTCCTTTACACTCCCACGTATGACAATATCATAAGATTTAGAGTTAGAAAGGGATCTTAGAAATTATCTAGGTAAACTTCTTTAATCTAAATTTGAAGAAGGTCAATCCCAGAGAAATGAAGTGACTTATCTAATTCAATATAGCTGCTAAGCAGGAGGAACTATTATTTGAATTTAAATCTTGAATTCCAAATCCATTTGTCCCTTTATACCCTGGAGTATGGTCAGAATGACAGACCTAGTTATTTCTCCCCCTACAGCTCCTTCCCTCTCACCACTGTGATCAATCTGCATCACTTTCACATGGAAAAGATGATGGATCAAGGATGTTCATAGGGGCTATGCAGAAGCTTGTTTTGAGCCCATATATCTTACTAATCTCCTTGCTTTTCATTAGCAACAGGGACAATGTAGCACACTGATTAGAGGATGGGGCTTAAAGTCAGGAAGTCATTGGTTCACATCTTGTTTTCAACACTTCCTAACTATGTAATCTTAGGTAAATCACTTAACCGCATATGCCTCAGGCAAGTCCTAGAAATAATGTTTTAAGTGGTAGCCAAGTTATAGTCAGTAAAGGTAAAGAGACTTTCTATACCTGATGCTCACAACACTGAAGAAATCACAGATATTGGGCATACAAATCAAATACTCTCCCATTTGTATTGATGGTACTAGCAGTATCTCAAAGAGGACAGAGTGCTAGACAGGAAGTCATGAAGACCTCGGTTCCAAATCCACCTCACACACTAGCCCTCTGACCATCAGTAACTCATTTAATTTCATTCAGATCTAGTTTCTTCATTTGCAAAGTGAGGATAATAACACCTACTTTACCTAACTCATAGGGTTGCTGTGAGGGTCAAATGAGTTAATAATGTATATTAAGTGCTGTGTAAGTTTTACCTTTCTACAAAAATATCAATTGTAATTATCAGCAGATTATATCATCACTTGATGAAAACAAAGCTGTGGAAGTGATTTTCACCACAGGAAACAGAGTTAGAACTCAGGTCATGTCCACTTTGCCTTACCTTGAATCCTAAATACATCATTAACTCAAATCCTTTTTTGGCTGATTCATTTTGTGATGCTGTTTTAATTTAATCATCATGAGTAAAGCACCACTGCCTCATTGCTTCAATCTTCCCACAAATAAATATTTGTGCCTACTCCACTAACTGATCCCACTGCTCTTTTTGAACTTCTCATTGTTGGCTCCTCCTGAACTGAAACATGCGTGCTCCAATATAACAACCATTTCCCAGTATACAAAGGGGCTATCATGTAGAAGACCTATTCTGTTTAGCATTGGGGGCAGAACTGGAAGTAATAGAAGTAGTACAGAAACTGATTTCCAGTTCATGTAAGGAAAAACTTCATGACTATCTGTCCAAAATTGAAATGGTTTACCTTGAGAAGCAATGGATTTCCCAACACTAGATTTTTTCAGATTGGGGATGCATGACCACTTGTCAGAATAAAGAGGTGGTTTCTGATCAGGTTGAACTAGAATTCAGGGGTGGGGAACCTGTGACCTTGAGGCCACATGTGGCCTTCTAGGTCCTTGGGCACAGCCTTTTGACTGAGTCCAAGTTTTACAGAATAAATCCTCTTATGAAGGAGATTTGTTCTGTGAAGTTTGGACTCAGTGAAAAGGCTGCACTTGAGGACCTAGAGGGTCACATATGGATGGCCTCCAGGCCACAGGTTCATGACCCCTGGACTAGGTGGTCTCTGAGATCTTGCCAACTCAGATTTTGTGACTAGGGCTAACTATCAGCCCCAGAAATAAGCAAGTATTAGGAGTCCATGTACTATGTCCCTTGCCTGTGTTTGCCCTGGATATGGTCAGGCATAAGGAATACATGAATTTAGAGTTAAATAGGAAAATCTAGTAACCGAATAGAGTAGTGGTAGATGGGGTGGTAGAACATTCCTAAGCAAGTCCAGTAGGGAACTCATTGAGTTAAGTTATTGGGTTGTAAAAACAAGCAGTCAGGAGAGTTCTCATTGAGTCCTACTGCTCAGTAATTTCAGTCCTGCCTGACTCTTCATGACCCCATTTAAGATTTTCTTGACAAAGATACTGCTGTGGTTTGCCATTTCCCTCTCCAGCTCATTTTAAAGATGAAGAAATTGACGTAATCAGGGTTAAGTGACTTGCCCAGGGTCATTAAGCTAGTAAGTGACTGAGACCAGATTTGAAGTCAGGTCCTCCTGACTCTAGGCCTGGTATTCTATCCACATCCATTCTATCCAGATGCGATATTGAGTCCTAGGGAGAAAAAAATCAGAAGAAAATGGACAAAGGAAGGCCCATTATGCCTAATAGCAGAATGCAAGACATTGCTTTGGAATCTAGAAGAGAGCATTTTTAACTGAGTAGTTTTATTATTATTCAATTAATGTTATAATTGTTTTCATCAGTGCTGTGGAAAGAGCACTGCATTTGGAATTGAGGGATTTGAGTGTAAATCTGAGGTTTCCCAATTATTACTTGAATAACTTTGAGTAGGTCAGTTAGCCTCTCTTGATGTCTCATTTTCCTTGTTTTTAAAATAAGGGAACTGGACAAATGATCTTTAAGGTTTCTTTCAGATCTAAATGAAGAAGGAGGAGGAAGAAAAGGGAGGAAGAGGAGAAGAAGAAGAAGATGAAAACGAAGAAGACAGAGAAGAAGAAGAAGGAGAAGGAAAAGGAGAAGGAGAAGGAGAAGGAGAAGGAGAAGGAGAAGGAGAAGGAGAAGGAGAAGGAGAAGGAGAAGGAGAAGAAGAAGAAGAAGAAGAAGAAGAAGAAGAAGAAGAAGAAGAAGAAGAAGAAGAAGAAGAAGAAGAA
>NW_020954598.1:17320244-17447191 GCF_900497805.2 Vombatus ursinus
AAGAAGAAGAAGAAGAAGAAGAAGAAGAAGAAGAAGAAGAAGAAGAAACAGATGAGGAAACTTAGGTAAACAGAGGCTAAGTGAATTGCCCAGGATCATACAACTAGTCAATGTCTGAGCCAGGATTTGAAATCCTGTCTTCCTGGCTCCAGGTTCACTGGTCTATCCACTCTGCAACTTAAGACAAGGAAGTATCTAGAACATCATCATCATCATCATCATTTATATTTATAGAGTACTTTAAAGTTTGTGACATATTTAATAAGCATAAATTTTCACCCATAGATACAGATCAATAACTTGTCAATAACTTACTATCTTAGAGAGTTTTCTGAGATGAGGTCAAATGACTTGTCAATGGTTACAAAGCTAGTATATGTCAAAATGTGAACCCAGTTATTCCTAAGTTCAAAGCCAGTCCTCTATTCATTATGCCATGCTGCTGTCTCTGGTGTGAGGAACACTAGAGGTATTATTATTCCATTACCTACAAGAAAACTGTGGGTCAAGAATGCCAAGTGGTTTATCTATACAGATTTGAAACTCAGCCTCTCCTGATACATATCAAGGGCTTGTACACCAACATTAAATGCCTAGCTGTGAAAAAAAAAAAACAAATGCATGGAGGTTTGGATTGAGGAATGGATGTAGCAGAGATATTAATAGGAAAGATCCTAGGCCAGACACTCATCCCACATCTAAGCCCCCGGTAAACAGGGCATTGGAAGGAATCCATGACTCTGGACTTCCCTCCCCTTTCTGTAAAGTTGTGTTACTCCTTACCATTGAGGCTTAACATTTATTTCAGAGGTTAACTCATGAATTCTCTCTGCAGTAAGACCAATCATGCCTGGGAAGGCCTGAGAAGGAGGGCAAAAGAGCTGGATGGCTGAGAAGACAACAAGCAAATCTTCCTTACTTCTTTCGACCTGATTCAAAGACAATTGCCTTAAATTCTTTATGAGTTATGTCTCTCCTCCACAGAATATAAGGCAGTGCTAGACCCACCATGGGCATTTAACAAATAACCAGTGACTTGACAGGATCAAATGATGTTTTTCACTATAAAGCAGAATTATATTCAACTCTGGCATATCTATGTCAGCATTTTTTTCATGTTTTCCATTTCTCTTATGCCCACTGGCCCACCACTATTAGGCAGTGAGCTTTTAAACATTCCTTCAAAAGCATTTAGATCAATTATGTTGGATGTTGAAAAAAATAAGAAGAAAAATATATCTCCTATGTTATACTAGGAATCAATCCGTCAAAAAACATTTACTATGTGCCAGGCATTGTACTAGGTGTTGGGGATACAATGACAAAAATGGAACAGTTCTTATCCTGCAGAGATGGCAGGACAAGAAGGGATTTGGGAAGAATCTAATAGAATCAGGTTTCACTAGCTTTTAATCCTAATCATTAATGTTTGTTCATGCTGCCCTCAAGTACTTGTAGCATTTACTGTTGGAAAGGGCATTAGAAATCATCTAGTCAAGGGGTTCCTAACCTTTTTGGGTCAAGGATTCCTTTGGAAGTCAGATGAAACCTATGGATCCCTTCTCTAGATGTTGCTGTTAAAAATGTTGTCATTCAGTTATTTCAGTCATGTCCAACTCTTCATGACCCCATTTAGGGCTTTCTCGGCAAAGATAATGGAAGAGTTTGCCATTTCCTTCTCTAGATCATTTTACAGATTAGGAACTGAGGGAAATGAGGTTAAATGACTTGCCCAAGATCAGATAGCTAGTTAAGTGTCTGCGGCCAGATTTGAACTCAGGAAAAGGAGTCTCCCCGACTCCTGGCTCAGTACTCTATCCACCTAGCTGCTCTATCCACTGTGCTATCTAGCTGCCCCCCAAATAAAATACACTGGACTAAAAAAGAAACAAATTATATTGCACTACACTTGTCAAAATATTAAAACATTATGGACCCCAGGTAAAAAACCCTTGATCCAGTTCAAAGTCCAACCCCCTCATTTTACATATGGGGAAGCTGATGAACAAATTCTTTCCACTCTTAACTGAACTAGAACTCTTTGAACTATTAAGTGGATCAGAAAAACAAGTCACAGGTTGAAAGGGGGAAATTGAGAAAAGAAGTTTTTTGAAATTTCAGTGCATTTTCTCTCAAGCTTAACTCCTGTTGAGACTAGCGAGCATTTCCTGTGCTGCATTGCAGAAAGAATTAACTGCTATTAGCTTTGAAGCAATAAGTATTAAGGGACCTGCAGCTGGAAAACTAGATGTACAAATGGAGACAATCAGAGGGAGCCCCAAAAGGCTAAGAAATAAGCAGAAATTACTTCTTTGAAAATAAGCTTAAGTGGAGGTGGGAGTGGGGAGGTAGAACTTTGACCATTTTGCCATTAAGATGTTGGCTTCTATTATAGTGTGGAACAAAATTCTGTATTAAGTAAAGGACTGCTGTGTATCACATTAGGATTTTAAGGATAAGAGGGACACTTTTTTAAAGGTAACTAAATCACAGTGAAGTACTCACTCATTCTGGGATGCTCAAATAAATTAAATATAGCAGATATCAGGTATTTTAAAAAAATCTCTCAAGTACCAGGGTCCTCCTTTTCCATTACTCACCAATTTGTACTGGGGGACATGGGAACAGTTTTCAAATAGAGGGGCAAGGGAACACCAGAAATTCACAATGGAAAGAACATTTGTAAATAAGCTGAAGACCTCTGGAAAAAGGTAGGCTTTGGCAATGCTGAAATCACAAATCAGAAATGTCAGGGACCCCTCTGACTGTTTCTGAGTGCGATGACATGAAGGTAATAAAAGGGAAAATCAAACCTCCATCTTTCATTGTTTTCGGTGTCTTCTGTTCTGAATGGGCCCAAGGCCTAAATGGGAATTTTGGTATTGTGTCCTCTGTACGATTAAAGAGAGAACTTGAGTTTGCAGGGAATGTCTTAGGTTAGGTGGGGAGGGAAAGGAAATAAACACTTCTGTAGTGCCTACTATGAGCCAGGCACCTAATAACTAAGTGCTTTTACAAATATTGTCTTATTTGTTCCTCAACAAAATCCTGTAAGTTAAGTCCTATTATTAACCCCATTTTTACAGTTGAGGAAACTAAGACAGACTAAGGTTAAGTGATTTGCCCAAAGTCACACAGCTAGAAAGTTTCTGATGCCACATTAGAACTCGGGTCTTCCTGACTCCAGGCTTAGTTCTCTGTCTGTTCTTATTATTCATTCTCCAATGTCAAAGAAGAACATGACATCAGGAAGGTCATGCTATAACTTGCAAGTGAATTAGATTTAAGTGAGAGAGAGCTATGCAAAGTCATCAGCCTCATTTTATCCTCTGGAGCCATCTGGGTACAGTGGCCAGATACAAATCAGGACAACTGGAGATGATCCCTACTCTGTCTACTGAGTCACCAGTGGATAGCCCAATAACTAAGGTGTAGGACTGAGACAAGTTAGAACCCTCAGCCTTATGAAGCAAGTAACTCATAGAAGTCTGTTCTTATCTTCCCAGTCTATAGTAATTTCTCACTTCATGTCCTCTTGAAGTACTCTTGGTTTATGCCTTAAAAATATGGACTTAATCCCAACTGTATTCCTATTTTGGTTATTTATACCTCTGCCCTACCTCCCCTGTTATTTCACAGGCTCTTTTCAACCAGGGACCATGTGATATTTATCTTTGTATCCCCTGAACATCTGGACTACAGGAGTTAATTGATATGAGGATCACTACTCTAATGACAAGAGCCCTTGACTAAAGTTAGAGAGCCTGTTTTCAGATCCTGGTTGTGCTTCATATTGGCTATCTGAGGTTGGGGAAATCATTAACTTCTTTGTCTCGGTTTCTTTATCTGTAAAACAAGGGGTCATGGTCTTATCTCTTAAGGTCCCTTATTCCTCTAGACCTGTGAAAAATTTTCTGTAAAATAGACATTAGACACATTCACTTCAAACCAATAGAAGTTCACTACGCATGTCTACCATGAGTTCTTGGGAAAAGGCTGGTCTACTTAGAAGTGGACCAACCTCTCCCAAAGTGATCACATATATAAGTAGCGCTTCTGTGACAAAATGTCAAGTGCACTTTTATTTCCCCTCTAAAAGAGTGTAAGTGGAATTAGGGTAGCAGTGAAGGCATGTGTTCAAATTCCACCTCATACACTTATAGCTCTTTGGCTATAGGGCAAACCACTTAACATTTCTCTATGTCTTCATTTATTCATCTGTAAAATGAGAGGTTTGAATCAGATTTCTCTTCCACCTCTAAACTATGGTTCTATGAATTATGTATCAAATACTTATTTAATCTCTAAACTATACGTCTACTAATTATGTATCAAATACTTATTTAATAGTACTGAAGACATAATAATTCTACTTGACTTCCAAAAAATATGTATCCTCACTGATGCTGCAGCCTTCACTTAAAGATTTGAAGTCTTCAAGTGCAGGCTGAATGATTACTATTTTGGGAATGCATAAAGAGGTTATCTGTTCAGCTATGGATGGATTCCATGGCCCTGGAAACATTCTAATAGCATATTAAAGCATACAAATGGCTTTCCGCATGACAACTTTATAATATAGTTCATGCAAACTATTATTGCCCCCATTTTGCAGATGAGGAAACTGAGATTGTTACTTGGCCATGGACACACATCTAGTAGGGGTCCAACCTTGGATGTAAACCTAGATCTCAGGATATTAAGGTCCAATGTTCTTTCCACTGTACCATATTATCTCTCATTATACACTAGTCCATTTTATTAGACCACCCTCATCCTCTTAGATTCAGTCAGTCAAAAAGCATTTATTAAGCACTCCCTATGTGGTAAGCACTGTGCTAAGAGATGGGGCTACAAGGAAGGGCAAAAATAAGCCCCAATCTCAAGCAACTTACTTTCTAATGAAGGAGATAATATGTTAAGAAATAGGTAAATATAAGACATATATAGAGTAGATGGAAGGTCATAGCAGAAGGTAAGGTCTGGGTTTAAATACTGCCTCAGACACTTACATAGATGGATAAGAGAGGGGAGAGAGAGAGAGAGAGAGAGAGAGAGAGAGAGAGAGAGAGAGAGAGATGTAGCACTTACACTGTGTTAGGCAACTATTTTAAGCAAAGGGGATACAAACAAATGCATGAAGTGTCAGGGATACCTGGACTTGGCAAGACGATGATCCAAGTTGAGATGTCATGGAACCATGAGATGGCATGGAGGACTGGCCTTAGTAAAACAAGGTCAAAGCTACCCTATCATATCACAAATGGCCAACTCCAAAACCTCATCATAGCATAGAGGTAATCTGAGTTCTCAAATTCTATGCCTATGGAGTAATATTATCTGACAGTTTCTACCAAGCTATAAAGCTATAAAATAAGATTTCCAGCAAAGTAGTATCTGCTATTTCAAAGCTAGCTTAGCTAAGTACACAAAAGCTCAATACCATCAGATTGAACAGTAAATGATAAGTTCTTTGGCCGTGGTGACTCATAAAAAGAATCCCAAAATCTCAGAAGGGGAGACATATTAGAGGTCATTTGTTTCACCTCTTAGCTAAACAAGGATTCCTTTTAAAACCTAACAGTAGCCCCGCCCCCCCAAGACTTTTCTTCAAGACTTCCAATGAGGGCAATACCAATACCTATAGAGGAACAACCTACTGGTAGTCATCAAGACTCTTCTTTAGGGCCTCCAGTCACTCACTACCATAAAGGCAGTTCTCTTTTTAAGCTTGAACTGGTAGGATGCTTTCACTTTCACCCTGTCTAGATTGACTTTTTTTGTAACTTCCACCCACTGACCCTTGGTCTTTCCTCTAGGACTAAGCAGAATAATTCTAATCCCTCATCCATTTCACAGTCCTTGAAATACTTGAAAACAGCAATCATAATCCCCTAAAACTCCTCTAGGCTAAACATCCTAAATTCTTTCAGTTGATATTCTTATGATAAGGTCTCAAGGTCCTTGACCATCTTGGTTGGCCTTTTCTGCATCCTCCAGCTTTTTAATGCCCTTATTAAAATGTAATGCCCAGAACTGGATATAATATCCTAAATGTGATCCAGATAGGCTAGAATACACTGGGACTAAGACTTCCCTAGTTCTGAATATTATATCCCTCAATAAAGTATAAGATTGTATTTGGGTTGCATTTTGTTTTGGATTTAGGTTGATGTAACAAACTATTGACCCATACTGAGCTTACAGTATATGAAAACCACTAAATCTTAAAAAAAGATAGAATTATGCAAACAAATATTCTCATCTTGTACTTAAGAAACTAATTTTTTAATGTTAAGTGTGAGACTTGACAGGAATCCTATTATATTAGTCTTATTAGATTTGGCCCAACATTGTAGCATATAAAGATTCTTTTGCAACTTGACCATCAAAAATGCATTAAATATCCCACCCAGATTTGTTTTACATGTAAGTTCAATAAGCACTCCATCTCTGCCTTTATAAAAATCATTGACAAAAGTGTTTAAAACAATAGAGCCAAACAAAGATGTTGGGACACTCCATAGTAGACATCCTTCCATTTTTACATCAGACCACTATTGACAAGGAGGCACTGTGTAGCAGCACCATTGCTCCAAATCCTATATTTGGAGTAATAAAAACTGGATTTTATTTTTGACTTGGCTACCATCTGACTTTTGGCAAGTCATTTATCTCTCTGGGTCTTAGTTAACCCAGAGGTAAAAGAGAGGGTTAGACCAAATGACCTCTAAGGTCCTTTTAAGGTCTATTTCTATAAACTTACTCTTTGAGACCTTTCATTCAACAAGTTCTAGAATATACCTGACTACTGATTCTATCTCACATTTCTTCATCTTTCTCATGAGAAAAACAAGAACATCTGAAAAAAAAGGCTCCCAGGCTATTCTTAGTCCACTAATGAAGGATGAGGTGCTTAAATAAAATGTCAACAAAACATCAAGTAAGCCTTCTACCACTGCCAAGGAGTGAGTGACTTGGACAGCAAAGGTCTTTGCCTGACATTGCCATGACCTGCTACAACACAGTTGCACATGTAGTTCCAGATGAACTGAAGAGCAAAAGGAATAGTATAGGAGTGAGGAGCTGACTACAAATTTTAAACTTGTTTTTCCATTGAGGAGTTTCCATCATTTCTGTAATCTCCAACAATAAATATTTATGGGAGACAAGATTGGGGAAGTGCAGGCAGAAATCCAGCTTAACTCTCCCAACATTCCCCTCCCAACAACTTTAACATAATTCCTCAAATTCTGATGTAGCAGAGCCAACAAAATGTTGGGGGTGAGATATTTTTCCAGCCTAACCCAACTTAGGAGATTGGCAGGAGAGGTCTGTGACACTGGGCTGGGGTCCAGCCTGGAGTACATGTAGCACCACCAGTAGTGGGCTACAGAGGCTGCTGCAATAGTGGCAGAAACAGCTTAGGGAGCAATCAGCCCAGAGATGGTAAGGTGGTCAGACAACTGGTCAGAAAGGGATTACAGAGGACTCTTTGCTGGCACTGGGTGCAAGATTGGGTGTTGTGGCAACTCTATTGTCCATACACAGTTCTGGTTTGCAGCTTAAGGCTGGAGAAGAGCATTAATAGTCAGTCCTAGTTCTAAGGCAGAGAAGAGTGTTAGCATTTGTAGCAACTAGGAAACAGGGACCTTTACTGAGTAAAGACCAGAGCACAGACTAGAAAAGCAGTGACCACACCATTCCCCAGATTATGCAACTTTGGAAGCACCAAAAACTTGCAACTCTCAGAACCAGCTCTGAAAATAAAGCAGCACAAAAAAAGCCTAAAGATTATAACAGTGTCTCTCTATCCCAAGGTGAGCAGAGCTTAATTTTAACATAAAATTAAAGTCAAGCTATAAGGTAGAAAATGAGAAAACAATGAAAAAATAATTTGATCATAATAAGCTATTATGATGGCAAGGAAGACCAAGATACAAACTCAGATGACAACAACAACATAAAAATGGCTACAAGCAAAGCCTCAAAGAAAAATGCTAAATTTGATACAAGCCTAACAAGAATTCCTTGAGGAGTTAAAGAAAAGGACAAACTGGTAGAGGAAAAATTGGGAAAAAAAGTAAGAGTGATGCAACAGCATTATGAAAAAAAAAATTAACAGCTTGGTAAAAGAGTGAAGAAAATAACACTTAAAAAACACAATTGGTCTAATGGTAAAAGAGCCACAACAAATCACTGAAGAAAAGAATGTCTTAAAAAGCCAAATTGGACAAATTTTAAAAAGAGGTACAAAACCTCACTGAATAAAAATTCCTTAAAAATTTGAATTGAAGGGGCATCTGGGTGGCACAGTGGATACAGCATTGGCCCTGGAGTCAGGAGGACCTGAGTTCAAATCTGGCCTCAGACACATGATATTCACTAGCTGTGTGACCCTGGGTAAGTCACTTAACCCTGATTGCCTAGCCAAAAAAAAAAATAATTAGAATTGGTCAAATGGAAGCTAATGACTCCCTGAGACATCAAGAAGCAATAAAACAAATGCAAAAGGGTTAAAAAATAGGAGAAAATGTGAAATACCTCATTGGAAAAACAACTGACCTGGAAAACAGATTGAGGAGAGATAATTTAAGAATTATTGAAGTATCTGAAAGAAAGTCATGATTTTAAAAAGAGCCTAGACATCATATTTAAAGAAATTATAAAGGAAAACTGCCCAGATATCTTAGATCCAGAAGGTAAAATAGAAATTAAAAGACTCCACTAATCACCTTCTGAAAGAGATTCCAAAATGAAAACTCCCACCAGTATTACAACCAAATTCCAGAGATCTCAGGTCAAGTAGAAATACTCCAAGCAACCAGAAAGAAACTATTCAAATATTATGGAGCCAGTCAGGATCACATAAGATTTAGCAGCTTCCACCTTAAAAAAGCTTGAAATATGATATTCCAGAAGGCAAAAGCACTAGGATTATAACCAAGAATAATAACACACCTAGTAAAACTAAGTATAATCCTTTTGTGGAGGGGAGGAGGAATGGATATTTGATGAAATGGAGGACTTTCAAGCATTCCTGATGGAAAAAAAAAGCTGAATAGAACATCTGACATTCAAACACAAGACTCAAGAGAAGCATAAAAAGGTAAACATGAAAGAAAAATCGTAAGGGACTCAATAAGGTTAAATTGTTTACATTCCTAAATGGGAAGATGATATATGTAACTCCTAAGAACTTTATTATTATTAGGGCAATTAGAAGGACACTACATAAATAGAGGGCATAGGTGTGAGTCTATTATGTCAACATGATCTCAAAAAAAAATGAAGGCATGAGAAAGAGGAAAACACTGGAAGAAGGAGGAAGGAAAAGGAAGAATGGGGGAAATTATCTCACAAAAAAGAGACATATGGGGGAGAACTTTTAGTGTGGAAGGGAAAATGGAGGGGATGGAGGACAATGCTTGAACCACACTCATCAGAATTGGTTCAAAGTGGGATATAGATAGATAGATAGACAGACAGACAGACAGACAGCTATAGATATAGATACATACATACATACACTCAGTTGGGTATAGAAATCCATCTTACCCAACAGCGAAATAGGACAAGAAGGAGATAAAAGAAAAGGGAGGAGGGTGGATGATAAAAGGAAGGGCAAATTAAGGGAGGCAGTAGTCAGAAACAAAACAGACTTTTGAGGAGGTACAGGGTAAAAAGAGAGAGAGAAAGATAAACAAAAGAAAATAGGACGAAGGGAAATACATTGTTAGTAATTATAACTGTAAATGTGAATGGGATGGTCACCCATAAAATGGAAGTAGATAGCAGAATAGATTTGAAACCAGAATTCAACAATATGTTGTTTACAAGAGACACACTTGAAACAGAAAGACAAGACCTGGAGTTAAAATAAGGAGCTGGAGCAGAATCTATTATGCTTCAGCTGAAATAAAAAAGGCAGAGATAGCAATCATGATCTCAGAGCCAGTAAAAGCAAAAGCAAAAACAGACCTCATTAAAAGAGATAATCAGAGAAACAACATTTTGCTAAAACATACCATAGACAATAAAGTAACGTCAAAATTTTTTACAAGTTTCTCAGATAAAGGCCTTATTTCTCAAACATATAGGGAACTGAATCAAATTTTTAAAAAAGAGCTATTCCCCATCTGATAAATGGTGAAGGGACAATGACAGACTCCTTTCAGAGGAAATCAAAGCTTTCTATAGTCATATGAAAAAATGTTACAAATGACAATTGATTAGAGAAATAATTAAAATAACTCTGAGGTACCACCTCACACCCATCAGAAATGTCCTACAGAGGATATAGGAAAATAGGTACACTAATGAACTGTTGGTGGAGTTGTGAACTGGTCCAACTATTTTGGAGAACAATTTGGAACTAAGCACAAAGTTAACATAAAACTATGCATATATTTAACCCGGTAATATTACTACCAACAAGATAAAAGAAAAGGACCTATATGTACAAAAATATTTATAGCAGCTCTTTTTGTGGTGGTAAAAAAAATTGGAAATTGAGGGGATGCTCATCAATTTGGAAATAGCTGAAAAAGTTGTGGGATGTCATTGTGATGGATCACTATTTTGTTATAAAAAATAACGAGGGAGCTGGTTTCAGAAAAGCCTAGGAAGGCTCATATGAACTGATGCAAAGTGAAGTGAGAAGAATCAGGATATCATTGTACATAGTAACAGCAATATTGACTATGAAAGACTTAGCTACTCTATTCAATACATTGACCCAAGACAATTCACAAGCACTCATGATGAAAATGTCCATCTACCTCCAGAGAGAGAATTAATGAACTCTGTGTGCAAATTAAAGTAAAATTTTTCACTTTATTTTTCTTGCTTTTTTGTGACATGGCTAATGTGGAAATATACTTTCCATGATTTCACATGTATAATGGGTATCATATTGCTTGTCTTCTCAGTGGGTGGAGGACAGGCTGGAGAGAGAATCTGGAATTCAAAACTTTTTTTAAATGTTAAAAATAAATTTTAAAAAATTTAAAAAATAAACAATAATGCATCATTACAGAGAAATTGATGAAAGGAAAAAGAACATATGAACTCTAAATTATCTCAGTGCCCAGATCATTGTAGGATCTTAATAAATACTTGTTGACTGACTAATTGACTTTCCTGAAATTTGCTTTCACTTCTCCCATACATCTACCATGCCATAATTTTGTACAAGTGGCCCTCCATATCTGGAATGCATTTCCTCATCTTGTGGTATTCCCATCCTCCATCTTGTCATATGTCACCATTCCTTCAAAGCACAATTCAAGTGTGCCATTTCCTAGCCAAGGCCTTTCCTCCTCCCCTTTCCCCATTAGTACTCTTTTCTTATTTTAATTTGCTTATATTCCTTTGCATATACTTTCTATTTATGTATTTGTGTACCTGTTACACTCTCTACATAGAATGTACGTGCCTCACATTTCCTTTCTATGTATTCTGAGTGTAATTTTCTATTTAAATGTTGCTTTCCCTACTCGAGTGTAAGTCCCTTTAGAATAGGGACCATTTTGTTTTCATCCTTATATTTCCAGTGCTAGGCACAGCATCTGGTGAAGAGCAGGTACTTAATAAATGTGTGCTCAATTTCATTGAGTAATGAGAAATTCATTTGAACTACACAAATCACCCACAAAAGCCTTTCTAACCTCTAAGAAGGCAACAATAAACAAGTAAACCAGAATCTTCATGATGCTCTGGACAAGGTCAATTATGGTTATTAAATGTTTAGGGTTGATTATTGCTAACATATGTGTTTTAAGTCACATTTATGATAGATTATAGATGCAGTATAATGGGTTGTCTCTGCACTTTATCACACAGTAGGGCCCCCATAATGATCAATATGTACAGTGCATTTGTGGCCATTTTATATGACTATGGTAAAATTTTACTATTTCTAAATGATTATGGAGGTTTATAGCTATTACATATTTGCTTTTTATGACACAGCCACGATTCTTTTGAAGATGAGTCCTTGGACAACTCCTTGTTATAGTATTTTCCACTTGGGAAAATATGATCTCCTTTACCACAATCCATTTTACAACACAGCTCCCAGAAACACACAGCACGATAAGCAAGGCCTGCTTATATTCTAAATGAGTTACCCATCAGGCTTTGGAATGGAACTATAAACCTATGTCAGATTTTACATCATCAGGGCTTCTGTAAAGAGAAGTTACTACATGCAACAAAATGTATCCCTTATACACCATGTTTATTTTTCCCTCTTCTGATTCTTGTTCATGAAGTTTCTTTCTGTTATCCACTCTCAACTCCCATCTTCTCACATTCTACCCTTCTTAAAAATCCAATTCATGATCTATGTAGTCCATGAAACTTTCTGGGACATTCATACTATTCTCTACATTTCCTAACTTTGTAGGGTAAAAAGAAAAATCTTCCTGCTCATACCACAAAATTAGCACTTTATCATATAATATTTCCTGTTCTAATGATAGAATGTAGGTCTTTACAGATCCTTTTGTCCAACTCTCTCAATTTATATATAAGGAAACTTCATATGAGGACACTTTATTTCCCCTCTAGATTTCATTTCCTTCTGTGAAGAAAATCACACGAAAAGGAATTCAATGGAGAAGTGGGAGTGGGCTTGAAGAGTGAATAGGATTCCAATGAGTAAGAGGGAGAGTAGGAATGGAAAGGATATTCCAAGGGAGAGAAACAACATGAGCGAATATCTTGAAAAAACATGTGGTAGCCTTTAAACTGGATCAGTAAGGAACAGAAAGCCACTGAAAGCTTTTGATCCAGTGAATGGAAGGACATGACAAAATTTCAGAACAGGAGCCATTATAGATCATTTCCATTTTCAGATGGGGAAAACTGAGGTCAAGACTACACAAGTGACTTCTCTAAGATTGTGATGCTTGGCTAGCAGCAAAGCTGAGGCATTCTTTCCACTATACAAGGCTAATGAAAGTGATATTTAAAGAAAGACAATCTCACAGGATAGTGGAAGTATAGTGGAGGCACAGAGACCAACTTGGAGACTACCTTTTCAATGAAGGGAAGGAGAGGTACATTTTCCCACCTTGTGGAAGTTTAAATTTTTAAAAACGCCATGATTTTGTACCTCCATGACCAGGAGAATATTACCATTGAAAGACAGAAGGCAGCATGGTATAGTAGAAACAAAGCTGAACTTGGAGGAAGGATACCAGGCTTTGCCACATAACTTGCTATCTGTGTCACCTTGGACAAGTATTTTCCTCTCTTAAGATTTCAGATTCATAAAATTTGCTGTTCTCTGCAGCCCCTTTTAGCTCTGATGTTTGAAGACTCTAGATTGGGAGGGGAGAAAATGAGAAATATGTCTTTCTTCTCTTTTTGGTCTCCTAACTAAAAGCTTATTTACCTTTCTAATAACCAGGCACTTTTCTGTTCCTTCTGTGCCCCATTTCATCCTTGTTCTCCCCAACCTTTAAGCTTTCCTTTTCTTAGAATCAGACAGAGCTTGTCCCACAAGTGAGATGAGATATATTTTGATGCCAACAGATCCATCAGATAAGGGGCTATTTAATGAGCATTTATTGAACATCCCCTCTGTACAGAGCACCGTAGTAGGCATCACATGGGAATCCAAAGCAAGACAGAGTCTTTGGCTTTGAAGCAGGTATAATCTTAGATGCAGCTTTCAGGAATGTTGCTCTAGATTTTATCAATCCTACCACATTTCCCCAGAATCTAACTTGGACCCCTAGGGAAAGTCAGGCACAGTCAGAAACTGCATTGTCTTTCAGAATAGTACTTTGCTGAAATAGCTCCTTACTGGATAGTCGTAGGATCATAGAATTTGACAGTGAAATGGACTTTAGATACCATCTAATCCAATTGTCCAAGTTTATAGAAGAGAAAATAGATAATATGTTTCTACGGTTAATTTATGAAAATATAGGTGCAAGAATTTGGAGCTATTTCACTGAAGGGAGTACCCAGACTCAAGAAATCACCCCTTACCTGTTCTTCCCAGAGGGTTGTTTCTGTTTCATTTTGGTTTCAGTCTAAGGGCCACACTTGAGGACCTAGAGGGCCACATGTGGCCTCAAAGCCCAGGTTCCCTACCCCTGCCCTAGGGCTATCTAACTTCCAAATAGCCAATAGCTTTGCCATTGTGCCATTTTCCAAAAATCACTCTATCCTCTCCCACCCCCATGCCTCAGCTCATACTGGAAATGCTGTTCTTCCCACTCTTTGCCTATTGAAATCCTTAATCACTCTGCAAGAAACAGTTCAGATACCATCTCTTACATGAAGCCTTCCCACATTCCTCAAAGTAGAGACTTTCTCTTCTACCTTGTGTCTCCCTTTATCTCTATTTCTCCCAGGCACTTATCCCTTCCTAATATACATTGGTTACTTGTGTGCCTCACTTATTTCCTTTATTATTGTAAGCTTTTTGAAGCAGGAATCACCTCTCATCCCTCTTTACATTTAGAGCTGAGATACATTTTAGAGATGTAGTCCAATCCCCTCATCTTATATATGAGGAAACTGAGGCCCAAAGTGGCTAAATGATATCCAAATTTCTACAGCTAGAAGTTAAACTCATCTTCTGTTTCCAAATTGAATTATCTTTTCTATTGTACTGTGTGTCTGTGCCTTGTACATAGTAGTCTTTAATAAATGCATAATTGAATTATCCAATAGAGGAAGTTCGGTACAGTGGCTTGGGAGTCAGAGGCCCTGGGTTTAGATTCTGCTTCTGATACTACCTGGGTGACCTTGGGCAAGTCTCTTCATCTTCCTGGGCTTCAATTAGCTCATCTGAAAAATGGGGGAGTGGGACCAGATGGCCTCTAAGTTCCCTTTAAATTCTAAATCTATGACTCTATTGATTAAGTACCTAATACCTGATTGGGGTTGGGGACACAAAGTAAAAAAATAAAATAGTCCTGGACATCTGGGAGTTTATATTCAATTGGGGAAAAACAACATGTTTGTAGATAAATACTAGCTAGCAATTATATAGTACTTTTGCATTGAACATATGTTATTTGATCCTAACAATTCTTTGAGATAGGTGCTGTTGTTATCCCTATTTTGCAGATGAAACAATTGAGTCTGAGAGAGGTTAAGTGACACACCTAGGGTCACAAAGTTGATAAGTATCTGAGGCAGGATTTGAAGTCAGATCTTCCTGTCTACAAGCACATTACTTTAATACACAGAGAGGAGACTAATAGCTGAGAGAGGTGTATCAGGGAAGGCTTCATGTAGGAGATGGCACCTGACCTTAGACTTGAAGGAATATAAGAATTCTAAGAGGTGGAGTGAAGAGGGAGAATATCCTAGTTATGGTAAGTGGTTTATATAAATGTACAAGAAAATGGAAGGTAGAATGTTGAGTTCAGGAAATAGCTGGTAGACCAGTTTAACTGGTTCATATTTATTTTGTATATTGCATAATGAAGATAAGTACTCCTGTCAAAAATTAAAAGGCTGCAATTTCCTTAAAGGCTGATTTACTCTGGTTTACTCTGCTAGATCGATCAAGTTAGAAAAGCTTCAAGTAAAGTCCTTGTAATGGACCATATGACTTTTATCCAAGGACTAGCCTAAGTATAGAAAGAGGCTCATTACCACAAAGTTGGCCCATGAGATGATAAATGTGTTGGCCATGGAAATTCATGAAATGTGGATTATTGCTGATTCACAGTCAGTAAAGGGCCTACCCGCATGGATCTTTCAAAATTTTCTCTACACGATATCATAGACTCTCTTCTCATCTGATGAATACAGGACTTCTAAACTGCTAAGCTAATTCAGCGTCCCACTTCTCAACATTCCTATTTCCATACCAGTACTTTTCAGTGCGTATTTGTATAAGCGTATTAAATGTTATCTTTTTTTTGCAGGGTTGATCCTACCTGACATTGTCATGCCTTTGAATGTAAATCTTGTGAAAAATTCTCTCAGGTGGCTTCAGAAAATCTTCCTTCATTTCCATGGCAACATTTCTGGGCAAAAGACTCATCAGGAGCCGTTCCTATAAGCCAAAATGAAAATAACAATAATAATGATATTATTATTAGTAGTAATAATAATAAAGACACTAGTTAGTTTGCATTTATTTTTCTTTATTTTTCCTCTAGGCATTTTGAACTATTACAATACTGTTGTTGACACAAGCTAATGTGAGAATTTCTGATGTATTTAACCATAACTTCCCTAATACTTTTATTTTCTTTATGAAAGGTAAAGAAAATTTCTATTAAGATTTTGTACCAGCACCTAGAAGAGAGCTTTGTCTATAGTAACTACTCAATAAATTGATACCTCATTATAAATATCACTTTTTAAAAATTAAAAATTAAATTAATTCCACACTGGACTATCTTGTTCATTAGCAAACAGTTATACAAATGATCATCTAGACAAGATGGCATGACCAGTATATGGATGGAACTTTAGAATCATTTAGTTCAACATTCTTAATCCCTCTATTCCCTAAAAGCATTCTATCTTCTTGTACCTCTATATCATTGCTCATGTCTAAAATGCCCTTCCTCGTATCATGATGGTTGAAACCCTTCCCATTCTGTATATAACAGTTTAGAGGCTACTTACTATAAAGCCTTCTTGATTTTGCCAATAAGAGATAATCTTTCTTTGAATCTCTCATATCCTTTTCTCCATATGGCTCCAATATATACATCACATTTTAATATACATTCATCACTTGTATCCCTGACATGTACCTAAGCTCTTCCAGGGCCAGAATTGTGGTGATTTCATCTTTGGGTTTAGGATCATGTAGGATCTAGAGACAGAAGAAATCTGAGAGATTTAGTCCAACCCCCGAATTTTATTGATAAGGAAACAGGCAGAGAGTTAACTCATATAGAAAGAAGCTTGTCTAATGAACCCAGGTATAAATGGTACAGACAAGACACAAGTCCGGGTTCTATGGGCTTGCAATCGAGACCTATTTCTAATGTACATTGCTGTCTTATGATTTCTGACAATTTTTTTGATACTTAGAAAGACAAAAAAAAGGAGCTTGCATTAAATTAACATTCAAGAATACATTCTTTAAGCACTACTATGTGTGCAAGGTGTCACATTATACCCTGAAAGAAATACAAATACAAATAAGACAGTCCCTATCCTCAGTGCACTTAATATCCAGTAGAAAAGAAAACATTAAAAAATACGGCACAAAATACAATGTAAAGTACACAGTAAATAACATTATTGCTTGACTTACTAACCAATGTAGATATACAGGATTTTAAGACAAAGTTGCAACTTTGAAATTCATTTGCAATGAATTTCCTTACATTCATAAAGATGTAGCCTTACCCTAGCTCAGTCAAGGAATCACATCATTAAATAGCTTGTGCGGGGCCCTAAACTTAATCACAAGACAACAGTCACCAAACTTTTCCTCCTGATGTTTAGCCATGAACTCTTGAGCTACTATTCAAGGATAATGTTGATTACCCATTATCCTATTTCCCCAAGTCATCTCAAAGTCATATTTAAATTATTTTCTATCTTTTTATGTGTAGGATTAATAGAATGCTTAACTAGAAGAATGCCAGGGATTGTCTGTCTGAATGTTGTCAAGACACTTGACAAAGTCAAACACTACATTGTTCTGAATTTAGGCTATCACTAAACATAGTCTGTAGCCCTTAAATAAGATGTTTTGAAAGGATGTGTGTGTGTGTGTGTGTGTGTGTGTGTGTGTATCTCAACAATTTTAAACCATACTTAAATTTTGTATAAGACAGACTTTGAAGGAAACATATAACCTATATTTGGATCATTATTCTTATGCACAATATGTAAAATATAGGCTAAATAATAGCAAAATTGCATGTATTAGATGGTTCAACAATAACAACATTAACA
Source organism: Vombatus ursinus (assembly GCF_900497805.2). Lineage (NCBI taxonomy): Eukaryota > Metazoa > Chordata > Mammalia > Diprotodontia > Vombatidae > Vombatus > Vombatus ursinus. Next base: position 17,338,149 of record NW_020954598.1, read on the forward strand.
ATAATTAGAATTTATAAGTATCTACTATGTGCCAGATACTGTGCTAAGTACTTTACAAATATTATTGCATTTAAGCCTCATAACAACCCTGGAAGGTAGGTACTATTATTATTATTTCCATTTCATAGTTGAGAAACAGAGGCAAACAGTAGTTAAGTGATTTGCCCAAAGTCACACAGCTATTAAGCATATGAGGCCAGATTTGAACTTGGGTCTTCCTAACTCCAGACCCAGCACTCTATCCACAGAACCACATAACTGCCAACTCTAACTATAATGTTCTGAGAGTTGGGTTAATATCAAAATGAACAGAAGTCACCAATGGTATGCTACTTGTCACCATGCAATTCAACATTTTTTAATTTCAAAATTTGGATGGCAAAAGAAACCATGCTATTAAAATCTGCAGATGATACAAAATTCAGAGGAATAACTAATGCAGTGGATAAGAAAATTAAGCTTCTAAGCTGTATTGAGAAGCTAAAAAATTAGGCAAAATCCAATAAGGTGACATTTAATAGACATATATATATATAATCCTTCACAAAGTCCACCTTGTCAAGGTGTGGAATTGATCCTTGAATCAATTAAAGGCTATTAACGTGTAATACAATCTATGAAAGGTCTATCAAACTAGAAAGACTGGGATTACAGTCCCAATGAAAAACTATCCATTGTCCTTGGACCAGCTCACCTAAATAAAGAAAATCTTATTATCAGCAGGTTAATCACTAAGTGATTAACTCTTTGGCTAAAGTTATAAAAGTTGGACTATGAAACAGATAAAAATATCAGGTTTCTTCCATCTTCTAAATGTACAATTTAGTTTTTTTCTAAGAATTTAGAATTTTATGCTTATGCATCAATAATTCAATGGACCCATGATCTTAATCCCTTCACTAGAACAAATCACAACCTATGCATTCCTTCACTCCCTATGTGGTCTTTGCCTATATTCCCCCATATGTTAACTTGGGTTGTATGAGAGCAATAATATCCAGAACAAAATTGTTAAGAATCTCCTTATCCTCTGCTTTAGTCATACTACATCTGGATTGAATAAGAAAGAGTAGTTCTGGTTACCACATTTTAGGATGGCCATTGACAAACTGGAGTACAAACAGAATAACCAGGATGGTGAGAGGACTGGAGACCCTACCATAATATGCTCCAATGAAAGAAATCAGGATGGTTAGCCTAGGGAAGAGATAGCTTAAAAGGGATGTGATAACTGCCTTCAAATATCTGAAAGGCTGACGTGTGGAAGATGGATAAGACTTGTTCTTCTTGGTCCCTAAAGGCAAGACTAAGAGCAAATGGAAAAAGTTATATGTAGAGAGATTTACGCTAGAGATAAAGAAGGAAAAAAATAAACTCTTAAAAAGCTGTATAATTCAGCTACCATAGGAGATAGTGAGTTTTCCCTCACTGAAGATATTTAAATACAGACTGGATGATCACTTTTAGGGGATTTTGAAAAAATTTAAGATTTATATAAAGGTTATACTTGATGATCTCTTAGGTTTTTTTCTAACACTGAGATTCTGAACATTGAACTGATCAGTAGAATAGGGGTTCTTAAGCTGGGGTACATGAACACTTTTTTAAACAACTTGTAACAATTTCAATATAATTGATTTCCTTTGTAGTCCTTTGTATTTTATTTGACTTATTTTAAAACATTATTTTGATGTGGGGGCCCACAGGCTTCACCAGAGAGCCTTTCAGGACACAAAAGAAGGTTAAGAACTTCCTGATCTAGAATACTGTCAAGAGGCTAGGAAGGAGAACACTTCATCAAGTCATTGATGATAAAAGCAAAATGGTGACTAGGAACCAGTATAGAGATGAAGATAAAAGCAAAGACAGAGGCAAGACATCATCACATAGTATGAACTTCATAGGAGGAGAGAGTGCCACATGGCAATAGCAGAGCATATGTCTGCAAGTGACATCAAGGCATAAGGAGTATGCTGACTTCTTATCTTTGCAGATGTCTGATAATATTTTTTCCCTTCTGCAAAGCTTGAAGAACTCCCATAAGTGAACAATTCTTCTATGGGGCTGCATCTATAACCCAGGAGCTGTCCACCTGGAGGCAATTAAGTAAGAAAATTCTAGCTGACAGCATTTCCAGTTATTATAGGTGCCCTCTGCAAGATATACAGGGATAGGTTCAATGTTATGGGAGGATTGTTTCACTGAATCAAATGGCAGATTCTTTAAGTTGAAAGAAATTGTAAAGCTGAGGGGACCAACCAGTCAGTATTCGACCAGCTTGGTTGGTATTTTATCACAGAATCTGGTCACTTCTTATTGAAGCATTTGTTATCCACTTGTATTTCTTCTTTATTTTGGTAACCTTACTTAGAGGTCAATCAATAGAAGAAGCATTTCTTTCACATAGAATAAATTCACTTCCCAATCAGACTCAAAGCCCAAAGAGAAGTGGAAAAATCCAGGAATTGATGCTTTCAAGAAGAGCACAGCTGCAAAAGGTTGCCATTGAATTGTCTGGTTTCTCAGACAAGTATTTTAGATTGAATTCCAGGATTTCAAACCATTCTTTGTGTCATTAGGGTTAGAAAGAAATGCTAATATTAGATGAAAATAACACCTGAATGACTGCTATTAAATAAATACTAAAGTTCTTTTAAAACCAAATGTGAAAAATCTCTTTGCTCAGGATTATCACACTGAGAAATACAAATTATATTCTTCTATTACATTCATTATTTTACCTTGTTTTTAAAAAAATCCAGTTTTAACATTTCTTTTCGACATTCACTCACTTGAAAGGAATACAAATCAAACATTTCCTGCTAAACCATTTCTTCCTTAATTCCTTCAGTCCACCCCCCCCCCTCCTCAATTAAGACAAAATAAACTTCATCAATTCCAAATCTCAGTTAAACAATATCTTTAAGAACAGTTTGGGAAGTGTAGGTGGAGTTTCTCTTCTCTTCAAAGAAACTGTACTGCAACTGTGCACAAAGTAGGTTTGAAGAAAGCTGAGGAATACCTTCAACAAACTATAAATGAATTATACTATTAGTACATCCAATGTTGGAGAGTGACCCATTGGAAAATTAATTTGATATAGGCTAAGCTTTAAGTGATCAGATAAGATGGAGTCTGAAAGGACCAATAAGTTATCCCAGGGCTGATGATACATACATACATACATACATACATACATACACACATACAAACATATACATTGATCCATGGATGGATGGATGGATGGATGGATCAATGGATGGATGGATCAGACAGCTAGCCAGACAGACAGACAAATTGATAGAGTGTATGTGTGCATGTGTATGTATGTGTGTGTGAGAGAGAGAGAGAGAAAGAGGGAGAGAGAAAGGGAGAGAGAGGGAGGGAGGGGGAGAGAGAGAGAGAGATTTTGTTTAAAAAACAAGATCTGTATAAGGAGCTCTATGTAAGAAATATCATCATCAATGTGGCACTCTCTGGAATTTATAGATTTAGCTAATTGCCTTAGAAATTAAATTGCCTAGGGTTATTAGGCAAGTATTTGACAGAAGCAGGATCTGAATCCCAGGCCAAGTCTTTATCTATTATTCAACACTATTATATGCATGTGTATATGTAAATAGATTCTATTAAGTCTAAGTTACAGGTGGATGCTAAAGTCAATTTTAAGGAAAAATCCTTTTCCTGACTTTCAGATCTCCTATACCAGTTCTTTTTTCCTCATCTAGTAGGAAAAAAAACCCCAAAGCAAACAGCATTCAAGCTACACTGATGTTTGCAATCTTCCAAAAATCTTTCAAATTCAGACCTGCACTCTGCTGAGCTTCCAATGAGGCTCTGTCTGCATTGGGATGATTTAAAATTTAAAACCCAGGAAACTAAAATAATAAGCAACTACTCATTCACCAGCTCCATCTAAAAACCTTATCCCTCGCTATTTCAATATACCATAAAATTTACCATATAAATAACCGCAAAAATGTCCTAATTGATCTCTCTGCTTCCAGCTATCCCTCCATTAATCTATTCTCCACACAACTGCCAAACTAATCTTCCAATATGCAGATCTAACCATGCCACTCTCCTGCTCAAATATCTTTCAGAGTTCTCTGTTGATACTAGGACAAAATATAAATTTCTCAGTCTTTCTAATGGATCCATTGTCCAACTCTCTTTCGTAGCAATTTCAAATGCTGTCATCTGTCCTCACGTCTTTCATATTCCCTCTTTGACTCTTCCCTAATCCAAGGACCCTGCTACATATTTTGCAGGGGAAAAATGACCCCATTCTATGAGTTCCTTCTTCTCTCTTCCTCCTGCACTCGCATCATAAAGACATCATCTTCCGCTGTCTCATTTTTTTTCACACTGCTCTCCGATGAAGTGGTCCTTTTCCTTGACAAGGCAAACCCCTCTAGATGCACCCTTGATTCCATCTCCTCCAAAGTTCTCCAGAAAATTGCCCCCACTATTATTTCCATTCTCTAGCTTATCTTTAATCTCTATCTACAGGTCACTTCCCTGCTGCCTACAAGCTTGCTTTTCTTCATCCTTAACAAGCAAACAAACAAAATTTACTTCATCTTATCATCCATGCTGGCTATTAACTTAGATGACTGCTCTTTTGGGGTTAAACTCTTTAAAAAAGCCATCTTATAATTGTCTTCATTTTCTCTTTTCTCACTTTTCTGAACTCTGCAATCTAGTTTCCGATGTCATCTTTTAACTAAAATTGCACTCTCTAAAGCTACCAATGATCTCATAATTGTTGATTCTCAATTCTCATCCTTCCTGATCTCTCTGTACCATATGACCTAGTCTTCTCCTGGATTCTGTCTCCTCTCTAGGCTTTCCTGACACTAGACTCTTCTGGTTCTTCTTCTCTCTGTTTGACTACTCCTTCTGTTTCTTTTGTCTTCTTCCATGTGTCACCCACTAACCCTGACTGTCCCTAAGGGTACCGTCCTAGGTTTCCTCTTTTTGTTGTTGTTGTTCAGTCATTTCAGTCATGTCTGACTCCTCATGACCCCATTTGGGGTTTTCTTGGCAAAGATACTGGAGTGGTTTGCCATTTCCTTCTCCAGCTCATTTTACAGATGAGGAAATTGAGGCAAACAGGGTGAAGTGACTTGCCAAAAGTCACACAGTAAGCATCTGAGGCCAGATTTGAACTCACAAAGAAATGAATCTTCCTGACTCCAGGCCTAGCACTCTATCCACTGTGTGGCCTTCTCTTTTTGCTTTACTCTTTTGCACATGGTTGAACTATCACCTCTATGCAGATGATTCCCAGATCTATATATACAAACTTAGATTCTCTGCTGAGTTTCAGTTACACATCAACTGCTTCTTGGATGTCTCTAACTGGATGTCCTGTAGACATCTTAAACCCAAAAGAACAAAATTCATCCTCTTTCTCTACCAAACCATCCTCCCTTCTGAGCTTCTCTATCACTGTCAAACATACCATTCTCCCAGTGACCTGGTCCTTTCACCCTTGATTCCTCACTCACACCCTCCCATACCAAACTGGTTGCCAAATCTCAGCATGTGTACCTTCACGACATCTCTTACAGGCATTCCTTTCTCTCCACCCACTCAGATGCATCCATCTCATCTGAACTATTGGTATAAGAATCATCTAACAGGTCTCCCTGCCTCAAGACTCTCATTGTTGTAATCCTTCCTTGCATTCTAATACAAATTCAAAGGCATTTTACAAATATCTCATTTTGTCCTCACAAAACCTTGGAAGGTAAGTGCTATTATCATCACCATTTTATAGTTGAGAAAACTGAGATAAACAGAGGTTAAGTGACTTGTACTGGGTCATGTAGCTAATAAGTATCTGGACATGGACATAGGAAAGCAAAAGATATGTATGAAAATGACAAGTGGTCCAGTTTAGTTGAAGGAGAGATTATATGAAAAGAGAAGTAAGAGATAAAATTGGAAAGAGTGTTGCCAGAATGTCAAAAATTTTAAATGCCAGGAAAAAGATCATATGATTTTGAGCTAGAAGGGACCTTAAGATCATTGGGTTTCAGGGACAGCTAGGTGGCTCAGTGAATAGAGCTCTGGCCTTGGAGTCAGGAGGACCAGAGTTCAAATCCAGCCTCAGACACTTAACACTTACTAGCTGTGTGACCCTGGGCAAGTCACTTAACCCTGATCACCTCACCAAAAAAGCAAAAAAAAAAAAAAAAAAAAGATCATTGGGTGTCAGGACCCTTTGAACTTTACTAGAGAGTAATAGGGAGTCATTGAAGAGTTCTGACTGGAGCAGTGAAATAATCACATCCAGGTATGAGTGAGATTTGCATGCCATCACAGTGAGGGATGGATTTGGATGAGGGAGAGTGCAGAGGCAAGAGGCAATAGCCCACATGGGTGGAAATAAAGGCTTGTACATCTTGTCATGTAGGGACAGATAACAGACATCAACTTACTGATGCTTTTCAGTCATTTTTACTTAGTAACTGATCTAAAATAGAGGTTTGGATTTACAAGGCCCCAATTAAAAATCTGTCAAATACTACAATTGCTACAATAATGACAAATGGAAGGGAAATGATCACTTAAGAATGGTCTTTTCCACATTACAAAAGTCATAAAATTGTCTTTTATGTTCTCTGGGAAGTTGATTCTCTACAAATGGAAATTGATGGAAAATGTAAGGATGGTAAATTAGTATATCAAGCAGAACTATTTCACTACCTTCAGAAAAAAATAGTTTTGAGGAAATGAACATATCAATGTGGCATTATATCATATAGATTTCCAGAGTTGGAGGACAGCTTCATGTATCCTATGCTCCCTATCATTTAATGAATTGAGGCAATAGTGTATTTGCAGATACTAAGTGAGTTAACATTTGTAAAACGTTTTGCAAAACATAAAGCTCTATATAAATATTATTATTAAATTATAAAATAAATGAAGAACCACATATTGTAGGCATATAAAATGTATAAACAGGTAAAAAATATCATGATACATTGGAAAAGCTGTGTACTGTCTGAATATTTAAACTTTTGAATAAAATGCACATCTCACAGCCCCCCCCCCAAAAAAATAGCATGATATAGTAGAATGTGCATTAGGCTTAGATCAAGAATCAATCAACAAGCATCTATTAATTGCTGATGTTTTTGTCACTGTTGACCACCCTCTCCTTGTATATACTCTCTCCTCTCTGCTGTCATGTCACTACTCTCTCCTGGGCCCCTTTCTATCTGTAAAACAACTACAATTCAGCCTTTCTTGCTAGCTCATAATTTAGTTCAAGCCACCCAACTGTGGGTGTTCCCAAAGATTCTGTCCTAGGCCCCCTATTTTTCTTCCTCTATACTTTTTCTTTGTGACCTCATCAGATCCTCTGGGCTTACTCATAACTGCTCTGCCAATGACTCCTACTTCTATGGACCCATCCCCTGTCTTATCCTGAAGTTTTAATTCCATATTATCAGTTGCCTATAGGAAAATTTAAATTTCATGTTCTAGAGAAATCTCAAACTTACAATGTCTGAAACATAATTCAAAAAACCTCACTCTCTCTGAAATTCTACCAATTTTTCTCAAAGACAATGCCATCCCTCCAATCTCCCATATTCCTAACTTTGGTATTTTCCTCAACTCCTCACTTTCCCTCATCAAACATATTCAATCAGTTATCAAATCTTGCTGTCTCTATCTACACAACATTGCTCCCATCTGATGTCTTCTCTCAACTCAGTTACCACCTTAGGTCAAAACATCTCCTCCCGTCTATATTATTGCAATAGCTTCCTTTTGGTTCCCTGCTTCAGGTGTCTCTTCACCTCAGTTCATACTCAATACAACCGCCAAACATAACAATGTTGACATGAAATTGTTAAATTATAGCTACTTCCTTTGTGCTAACATTGCAATAAACTAAGGAAATGGGAAAAGACATATGTTGCCAGTTGCAATTCCTCTATTAACTTGTTTTGTTTAATTGTTTTAGAGAAATTATACTTTGTGAGGAAGTTCATGGGAGAAAGGACAGGAAAATAAAGGTCAACTAGTATCTTCATTAAGTCACAGTACTTTACCTGTGAAAAAACTGACCAACATTAGTTAAGCCAATATTAAGGAAATGCCTGACTGAAAAAAGAAATAGGACAACCATGTCATGAGGCTCAGAGATAACTGATTATGGCCTTAGTGATGTATTTGTACACCAGAAATATCATACTAAAAGAATGAGTAGAAGGCCTTCAATTAATTAAGAAAGCCCTCTATGTAAAGTTTTGAAGAAAACATAAGCAACAATTACAACTCAAATTAATTCAACAAATGATTATTAAGCATCTGCAATGTTTAAGGCTCTGTGCTAGGCACTGGGGATTTAAACACAAAAAGACACAGAGAGCTTGCCATCTACATTGGTAGATGGAGTACCCCCATTGTACCCAAATGAGGTGATTTCACAAAGTCACACACAGCTCTACGATACTCCAAGGAAGAATTATAGGAGCATGGAAGATAAGAAGGGATGATTCATATTTTGCAGGCCTAGTCTTCCAACTTAACTTTTGATTTTCATTTTTTATCAATTTGCAACTCTGTTCATTGTCTATTTATTTTATTTCTTAAAACATCCAAATTATGTATATAATATAAGGGCTTTTCCCTACTGTGTGGGCAAATTCTCTCTGGTGGTAGCAAAGTATAAACATGGGTTTATACTTAATCAAAATTACATCAAAGATACAATGATATATTTTCCAACATCCTGATTTTCCTGAGGTTACAAGGAGTAAAAGCACTGAAAAACGGTCATTGCTTGTATTAGGAAGGTTAACTTGGTTGATTCCTACCTCTTTCATCCTATGGCAGAAACAGATCAAGTTCAATTTGGAGATCCAAAGAAAATTCTCTCCTCCTTTGACTTCAGATGTAACCTTTATGTTTCACAAAGGTTTTGAATAGGTTACCTCTGAGCTTGGTGGGCTATTTATGGATTACCTTCCAAAAAGAAACAGAATACTCCTGCCAGTCTGCTTGGTAAGGTATGGAAGGGAGAAAATGTTAAAACTTATTTAAAAAAAAACAACAATAAGTACCTAAAATATATTCAGAAAAAAAACAACAGTTGATAAAAATTTGTGGCCACTGGGGACTTGTACAGGTTGTATAGGGTTTCTGGTAGTCCTACTAGATATTCTTGTTTCCTCTATGGAATATTCTGCCCACCCCACCCCCATTTAGCTTACTATGTTAATATTCAGAAATGTGTTATTTGCATTTCAGGATTCAACAACAAATCCAAAGTCTACTTATTAGTGTCTGCAATGTTTAGAGAGCACTCTGCCAAGTGTTGGGAAAGATATAGAGTCCCTGATCTTGGGAGTTTATGATCAAGTATGACACATAAATAAAAATAATTTTAATTAAAAATGCATCAAAAGGGAATTATATGTGGGGAGGAGGCAGAGAACAGATTTGTGATTTCTTCACTTCAATACTTGGTGACATAGAGTTGCCTAGGGCACTAAGAGGTTAAGTTACTCTGAACCCAGGTCTTCCTGACTCCAAGGCCAGCCTTCCATTAACTATACCATGCTACCTCTCAGGAAGACCTTTAGAGAAGTGAAAAACCAATGCAGTCTGAAATGGTGGTGGGTGTGTTGTCATTAATAAAAATAGAGATCAGGAAATCCTACATGGTGGGACTGGCCATAGAGTTTGACTTTAAAGGTAAAGGGAGGACATTCAAGGCATAGGAGAGAACATAAACAATGCTACCCAAGAAAGGAAAGCTCAGGGTAGGTTTGGATGACAGACAGTAGTCCAGTTTGTCTGATATGTAGAGTAAATGGAGAGCAATAGTATGAGATAAGGCTGAAAAGAGAAAGTGACACCAGATTGAGGAAGGCCTGGGAAACCTAGCCAAACAGAGTGAAAAATTACAGGAATTTACAGAAAAATTGTGAACACAGTAGTGAAATGGCCAGATCTATGTATAAGGAAAATTAATTTGGAAATGGTATGAAGAATAGATTATAGCAGGACAGAGTGAAGGCCAGAAGACCTTTTATGAGGCTATTGGAACAGACTGGAGAGGTACTAATAAGGACTACTATAAGGTCGAGAGAAATAAAACTAATAATAATAGCTAACATTTATGTAGCCGTTTAGGCTTTCCAAGGCAATATGTGTGTGTATATTATGTGTGTATGTATGTACATATTTGATCCTGACAACTCTCTGTGAGATAGGTACTATTATCATAATTTTATAGATAAGGAAACTGAGTCTTTAAGAGGCAAGCCACTTGTCTAGGACTGCAAAAACACTCAATGTCTATGGCAGGATTTAAACCCAGGTCTTCCTGACTCCAAGTCTAAAGCTCTATCCATTATGCAATGTTGCCTCTGAGAAGAGGACTTTGATTGAATGAGAAAGATTTATTGAGGTGGAATCTACAGGAGCGGGCAACAGGTCTGGTGTGAGAGGTGACAGAGAAGAGGAAGAGTCAAAGGGTTCACCTCAAGCTTGTGAAAATGATGAGATCCCTTTCTTCTTTCCTTCCTGCTCTCATCACCAATGATGACACAAGCTGGTGACAAATTGCTTAGGCCAAAAATTTTTGTTTTGTTCTTAAACTTTTTCCATGTTGACTTGAAGTTGATTCTCTGAAACCAGGTTCTGCTTACTCAGTTTTCCTTCTCATAGGGTGCCTGGTTCCTTATCATTTGTTCATAAACTAGTTCATAAAATAGTTATGTGGAGGCCTGAAGTCATGTTGCAGACTCTATGAGACAGAATGGATCAAACAGGGGAGGGGATTTTTGTAAACTCTCAAGGTATGGTACAGTGTCAATGTGCATCTCCTTGTTGGTGGATCAGACAATCCACTGGGTGATAGAATCATAAGATCTCAGAATTAGAAGGGACCCATGCCCAAATAGGGGACCCCTCCACAAGATTCCCAAGAAGCAAGGCCATCCAAGTCATTCTTGAAGATGAGGAGCCCATTACCTCCCAAGGCAACCTATTCCACTTTTGGACACTTCAACTCTCTCTTGAATTTCATCACTGACCTCCCTACTTTCTCTCTCCTAAAAATATCTGTCCTATTTCAGTGGAGTTATAAAATATTCTTTCTACTATAATCACCCTACTTATTGCTGCGCAGTGTTGGCATCTATTGTTCAACCACCTAATTTTCTTCTTGGCAGTACAGTGGATAAAGAATTAGATCAAGATTCAGCTCTATCACTGACTGTGACCTTGTATGAGGGATCCAACCCACTCATTGTAGGTCGGCTTTCCTATGTCATGTGGGGAGAACACCTGCCCCTAGCTAATTCTAAGAGTTTTGTTTTGTTTGCTAAGATAAAATAAACAAAAATGCCTACCTTTTCAACTTCCTATATTTTAACTTCTACACTCATAGTTTTGTGTATACACTGCCTGCCCCCCATCCCAATACAATGAAACTCTTTTAATTCAGGAACTTGGTTGTTTAGCTTTGGGTGCCTGGCTCCTACAATAGTGCTTTGTGCTTAATAGGTACTTAATAAACACTAGATGAATTTAATTCAATTTAATTGGGGGACAAATAAGCCTTAGATTGGTGAAATTGTGTACTTTGGAATTGGCAGAAACTTCACAAATATATTCCAACCCCACACTTTCCAGATCACAGATGTAGAACTGTAATGGATGTCTGAAATGTTCTACCCCTAATCTCTTCATTTTACAGATGAAGAAACTTGGGCACAGAGACCACTTGCCCAGAGGTCATTTGCCCAAGGTCACAAGGTTGTAGGCAGCAGAGCTGCAATTTAAATCCAAGTTCTCTGCCATGAAATTCAGTGTTCATTCCACATAATTTATTAATTATGAGATAACAGAGATAACAGAATAAAAAAGTTCATGATTTGCCCATGGCCATGCAGCTAATTAGTGGCAGAGTTGACATTGTTATATCAGGTATCCTGACTCCCAAGTCAGTATTTTTTTCTATCACTACACAATACCAGACTTATACTAGAGTTCCTTTTGGTTTTATGTCCATGTGTATATCATACACCTGCATGTTCAAAGGAAGACAGAAATATGGAGGTGAGAGATTTTCAAATACCCTTGTCGAGAGTCTGTGAACATGGTATTCATTGAATTAGAATGAACTGGAAAATGACTAGCGTAAATTTGTACTTACTGCCAATAACTAAGTAGATCTGAGTTTGGAGCAAGAGAAATGGAGGTCCTACATAGGCTGGCACAACCCATGGCTCAAAGCCATTGCCTCCAGGGCTCTCTGCAGGATCAGGAATAAATTGGCAAACAGGCATGAGGAACAAGCCATTCTCCCTAACAGTTTCCAATGAGTCTCTACACTGTGAGGAGACCACAAGAGACTAAAGATAATCATGGTAAGCAGAAGGCACATGAACTAAATGGGCTACTCTAAATGCCTGCAGAGATTGTACTCTGCTTGTATTTCAGTAGGACAAAGTCACTGTTTATGTATACTATCCACACAACCTGGATTCAACCAAAGTCCCCATGTTATGAGATGGGAAATGAGGTGTCTGAGATAGAAAATGTAGTTTAAGTAGAAGGAAAACATTCTGAATGAAGGAGTGGTTGCATTGCTATGAGAATTATGTGATGGGTTGTTAAGTGGCATGATGATAGACTATGTAATAATGGAGCTAGGTTTGGTGGTGTGGTTGGTGTACTGAGTTATGAGCAGTACTGATATGAATTGTAATCTATTAGGCATTGAAGAGTCTTCCAAAAGCCCAAAGGATAAAAGATGGACAGTCAAAGTACTACATTGTTCTCCAGTAGATACTACAGGAACCAGAGAAGAACATCCAATGGTTTGGGTAGATCTCCTATGGAAATGGGAAAACATGAAGAAAAACATACAGAACAAGATGCTTTTAATTGATTGTTATCTACTCAAGTAGAGTATATACCATCCTTGAGGAGCTCATAGATCTACTGAAGAGCTCAAATAAGCTGTCAGCACTATTATCAGCACCATGGTCAGCATCACAGGAGTAGCTCAAATGGTTCAGTAATCCACTACCTTTAACTTCTCCAGTAGCAGGTATTATACCTGGCTACCCTCAGTTTTAAATATGTAGTCATGTTAAATTCTGGCATTAGTAGTATAGTCCATTTAGAGCACCAAAGACTATGGTAATCTTCATAAACACTCTAAAAACTGTGTGATTATTAGTATCCTGTGTCCCTCCTCCCAACTTTTTCCCACTATTTTGTCATCATTACTTAAGAAGCACATGTTATACAGCTAGCATACTATGGTCATCTGATACTATGGTCAAAAGAATTGAATTTGAGAATGAATCACAAAAAAATATAAAGTTATATGATGGATATAAACAGGCTGCAACATATTACTAATGAGGAATCATGTATAAGAATTTATGGAAAGACTATTGTCAATTAAACATATAACTGGAAACAAAGATAGAACTGTTGCCTAGAAAGAGGGAGGAATACTGACCATGTGTTCCACTGGAGCCTGCAAAATGCCAAGAGAATATGAAGAAGGTGCCTAGTATATTAGGTGGAGCCCCCACTGAATAGGATAAGTGAATGGAAGAACATAGATAAGAAGAATACCACCAGATGAGTAGTCATAGGCAATTTGTGATCTGCATCATAGGAAAGAATACTTACATCAAAGAAATCACACTGGAGTTCTGAACCATAGTTCATAAGGGAATAATAGATTTGTAGAAATCTGAGAAATTAGCATAATAGCTTGAACACTAGATTAAGAGTCAGAAAACCTAGGTTCTAGTCTTGCTTCTGTTACTTACTATGCGTATTATCTCAAGTGAGTGAATTCAAACTCTCGGGGCTTGTTTTTTTTTTTCTTCTTTCCTACCTATAATGATTAGGTTGGATTACATCATCTCTAAAGTTATTTTCAGCTCTAAGGCCTAGGACTGTGTATAGTTGAGCAAAGTATTTGTCCTAAATTTGGATGAAGAATACAGAGAAAAAAAGAAATAATTCATTATCTGAAAACAATTGTTATCCTTAGCTTGCATCCTGGGATTTTCGTGCCTTTGTTTTGACAATGTTCTGATCCTATCCATCAAATACCAATGAGATAAAGCATGTGCAACGACTAATATTCAGGTCTTCCAATTCTCTTTCAAAAAGAGTTGAGCATTACTGAGGTCCGGTCAGAGTAACATCATGATAAAAGGATGCCCATTGGCTTAAAATTGTCAGTGAAAACTGAATATTGTTATCTAAGCGGATTATGGAAGATTGACATCAGATTCTGGTCAAAGATATAGCTCTGTAATAAACTTTATGCAAGGTTTCACTACATTGTATTTGCTTTAGGAGAACTAGAAAATTTCTACAGAAAAGTAAACCAACTTTTAATGCTCAAAGCTGTAGGCCTTTATTGTGGGCACATTTTACTTAATAAAAAGAAAGGCTTTGTGGCCTAACTTGACATACCCAGAGGCACATAGGGAAGAGAAGCAAGAATATATCTGAGACACAGTCACCCAAGAGACAAGGGTACAATTGGATCTTAGAGGAGCATGCAACCTCAATGACATAGCTAACAGAGAAGTCTTGGCCCTAGGTGAGATGATCTTGAGGAAATGGTTATGGGAGAAGAGATTTGCCATTTTGTGAGAGACTGCTTCCAGATCCAGCATTCAGGTTGTAATCAGCACCAGCAGTTGCTCATACCTCTCCATAGATACTCTTTGGTTGCCCCAACCAACAAGGCTGCTACATGATACAGAAGAGGGCTCAATGTTTTATACTCGGGGAAGGGCCTCACTCAGGTGTTATCTGATTGGTTTTTCACTTCTGATGTCACAAGCAAGTAGGTGCCAATTCACTAAAAAGCTGAAAGATTCTAGATATAGGGGCAGGGGGTGGAGCAGAGAAAGAAAGGGCAGTTGTACTAGGCAGGGGAGGGAGGCAATCTACATTAGAGACTGCCTTTTCACAAGTAAAACCTGGTGGTAACCATCTCTAGGGTAGGGGGATGAGGGAAGGGAAGAAAAAAGGAAAAAAAATTACATGATAACTTTATTATATATTTAAAAGAAATAGCAAGGTATGCATAATAAATTTGCATCACTTTTTTCTATTTTACTATGTTATGGAAATGCTTGTTTTATTTCTTAAGTTCAAAACAAAATAAATAAAATAAATAATAAATAAATGAATAGCTAAAAAATTAAAGGTAAATTAAAAATTAAAGGTAAAATTAAAGTAAAGCAAGGTCCAGAAAACCAGAGTTTTTTCTGGGCTACCAGATGCAGGGCTCATCACAGATCACTGCGCCTCCCCTAAGTGTAATGTGCAGAGGACCAAGACAGTCACAGAACAACAGGGCACTCAGGGAACACTAATGCTGCACACCCTCTGAACACCATTCCCAGGACACAAGGTGATCAGCAGGTGCTGACATAGATATGAGGAGTGCTTCCCGGAAACTCCCCCCTGCCACAATTGCACTGCTCATCCATGCCTGAAAGTCCAACCTGGCTCCTCAGCTCCCTCATCTCTTTCACACTACCTCTCTGTAAACACAGAATTGTGCTGCCCAGGCTGAGGATTTGCACAGGCCCTGCTTCCATCACCACCTTCCCTGAAGAACCCTGAGAGATTCAGCCCTAGGGCGGAGACACAGATGCAATTGGCCAGAGGACCAACCCAGTTGTTGTTAACATAGAGTCAATAGCTAAGATAACAATAATGACTGATTTTCCCCCCTCCTACATTAGCTTCTCCTACTTGTATGGTGTTTACAAAGCAGCTTTCTCATGATACCTTCTGACAAGGTACTACAGGTATGAATATCCTTATTTAATGGATATAGAAATGAAGGGCAGCCTGTTAGAATAGTTAGAGAGCTGGACCCAGAGGTATAGGATGTCAAGAAGGCCCAGGATGAAGTAACTCCTTTGATACATAACAGCTATGTGACCCTGGCCAAGTCACTTAAAATCTCAATGGCCAGGGAAATGTTCTAAGACTGTAAGTTACAGGGCAGGCACCAAGGCACCAATCTGCATTGGAAAAGGAACTTTCTCATTGGGAATTACCATACCCATGAAATCACAGGGTTGGGTTACGGAGCCTGGAGGGGAGGGGATAAACTATGGTGTGGTAGAAAAAGCACCAACTCTGGAGTCAAAAGTGCTTGGTGTAAATCTCACCCCTGGTGATGATAATATTAGTAATAATAATAACAACAACAATAACAATAACAATAGCTAGCAGTTAGACAGCACTTCAAGGTTTGCAAAGTGTTGTACACATTATTTCATTTAATTTTCACAACAAGCCCGTGAAGTAGGTGTGATTATTATCCCCATTTTACAGATAAGGAAACTGAGGCTGAGAGAGGTCAAGTGACTTGTGCAGGGTCACACAACTAGGAAGTGTCTGAGGTAGGATTCAAACTCAGTTCTTCCTGACTATTAATCCAATATTAATGGCATGAGAGTGCCTTTAACTACACAGGCTTCTGTTTCCTCCTTTGTAAAAGGAAGAAGCTGGATTGAATAGCCTCTAAGGTCTCTTCTGTGATCTTCTGAAGCTCAGGGAAGTTAAGTGACTCTCCTAGGTAGTAATAACTGTAAATCACATTCATATACTTGCTTTTCACCCAAGAATTCTGAGACAGGTAGTGCATCTAGGACTCCAACCCAAGACCAAGGCTCTGTCCATTCCATTCTTTCTATTTTTTTAGTGGGGAAGGAAGAACAGGAATCCCATTTGCCTGGGAATATGTACTCATAAATATATCATGGACCTATCACATAAAACTAGAGAATCCTTGGTCCTTAGCATGCTCTTCACTTTATCATGTTGCTTTAGTGGAAGATGGGCCCATTTGTTTTGTAAAATTGAGGGCTGAAGAAGTCATGACTTAACCAAGGTTTCAGTGACTCAAATCTGCTTGCCTAATAAAGTCTACACTCTTGGTTCTGGCATTCAAGATCTTCTACAATCTTTCTTCAATATACCTCTCCTGTCTTATCCCTTATAATTGCACATTTCAGCCAAACTGGATTCATCTCAAGCCCCTGTTTTTGTCATACCATTTTACCCCTGCCTTTGCTCATAACTATCCACCAAACTCAGAATAAACTGTCCTTTCCCAATGCTGGAAAGGAATTCAATGGACAGAAATAAGAAGGTGGTAATTTGTCATGTTAACACACAAAAAGCAGGTCCATTTTCTTTAATTTTTTTTTGTGCCTAACTCTCCTTTCCCCAATTAGATTGTAATCTCTTTTTATATGGATGGCTGTTATTTTAAAAAATCTTTATACCTCTAGTTCTTTTTCAATTGTGTCATGGATCCCCCTTTGGCAGTCTGGTGAAACCTATGGACTCCTCTGAACAATATTTTTAAATGGATAAAACAAAATAAATGTGATTTCAAAGGAAACCAATTATATTGGTATGTCAATATCAAAATAGTTTAAAGAAACAAGTTAATGGATTTAAGAACTTCTTTTATAAAAGAACTAAACATAATTGGCAAACTCATGTTGATGGTTTGAATTCCTTAGGCTTTCTGTTTTCTTGGTCATCCACCCATAACTGACATGCAACCTGGATTGACTTGTGACCCTGAACATTTAATCTCATAATATGGGTGGGGCATTCTAGCATCCAAACTCCTAGTGGCAATGACAAAATACAAATCAAGTATCTGTAGGGGCAAAAGGCTCATGGAATCAACATTTGATGATTCCCTCTAAAGATTATAGACAAAGGTATAGTCATAAATATTCTACAAAACATCTCAATATTGCCTAAATGTTAACCTAAGAGAGGCTATAGACTTGTCCTTAGCAGTTCCAAATTATACAAGGGCCATGAAGTTATTGGCTATTGTAAAACAAAAACATGAGATCTGAAATAGGGTAATAACAAAGGAAATGGAAAGGATGAATCCCAGACATCCTAATGAAAAAGAATGAATGTAATTTAGACATTAATTAAATATGAGAAATGAAGAAGACAGAGGAGTGGAAAAAGGAGAAAAGGAAAGTAGAAGACTGATGAAATGAAAAAAATAAAAGAGAGAAAAGCTTTAGGAGTGGAGAAGGGAGAAGAAAAAATAGGAGAGAGGGAGAAGAGAGAGAGAGAGAGAGAAAGAGAGAGAGAGACAGAGAGAGAGAGAGACAGAAACAGAGACAGAGATAGAAAGACAGAGACAGAGAGACAGAGACACAGAGAGAGTAAGAAAGGGAGAATAGCACTGATAAGAAAATTTCCAGTCATCACCCAGACTAGTGTAGGGTTCCTGAGTTTTAATGTACATCTCCCTTGATATATGAGGGAACGTAATATCATACAACTATGTTAGTAACTATTTACTAAAGTGTGATCCATCCTTTTCTCTCCATTTCTATTAAGACCCAACTCCTGAAAAGGTCAAGAAGTTTTAGAAGGGTGTAACAGTAAAGAAATCTCCCAGACCCTTACTTTTTGTTTACCTGTAAAAAAAAAAAAAGCCAGCTTCAGCTATAACTTTTTCCTGGGACATGTCTCCTTATCCTTGATCCCTTCATTAGAGTTTAGGGCCTCCTAGTTCATGAAGGAGAAAACCAGGCAGATAGATCTGGGGTGAAATGACTTCCCCTGCCCAGATGCCTTGAGGCTGCTGAGCCTCATGATCAAGACACTTCCTCAGCACGGGGAGCTGAAGACTTTTAACCCATCTCCTCATTAAATGTCCACAGTCAGGGTTGAGTTTCACTTGTCAGGGAAGTTCCCTATCAGAAGATACACATCTGATTTAGGGTGTTTCAATCTTCCTTGGATCACAAACTAATGATCATCAATTTATTGATTATTAGCTAGCTTAATTAATAAATTGATTATTAATGACCTGGAAACTTTACCTTGTGAGGGTTTTATTCACCACAGATATAAATAAGCAGTAACACACACAGCAGTCACACCCAGTAAACCATCCCTGCAGATGAGCTAAATCAAGTTGAGGGTAACCGATGGGCCTCAAACCTATTAGTGAGTTAGGATGATGTCTACCCCAACCATGTGAAGCCTTTCCTTAAGAGAATAAAAGGATCAGAAACATTTGCTCCAACGGCCACGAAGGTTGCTGAAGCAGGCACTGTGTCACAGGTGTCAAGGACGCCAAGGTCATCCACTGAATTCTGGGTCATCGCCAGTCATCCTGACTTCTGTCCTGCCACTGAGTTTTGATGACTCAGGAAGAGAGAGTGAGGCTGATGACTTCACAACTCTGCTTCACTTAAAAGTAACTCACATGCAAATCAAGAATATCACTCATGATGTCATTGGTCCTCTTCAAAAATGAAGGATGAATAACAACAACAAAAAGTATAAGCATAGTGAGCAAATACTTCACTTCTCTGTTGAAAGAAAGCTGTGAGAAGTTATTCCTTTCAACCTGTCTACACTCTGACCAATAGCACTTTGTGTATTTCTGGTTGTTTCCCACTTTTTTTTTTATTTCTGATGCTTCTGTTCTGATTCTGCCATTGACTATCCTTTCCAAATTTGGCTGCTTCTCTCAAAATCTTATCCTGCTTGAACCAACCTGGGTTTGCCTGTTGACACCCTCACCTTGTCCCTTCCCTATCATTACATCTCTCATCACTGCCCTAGCACATGCTAGCTTCTTTCAGGAACTTCAGTTCTGCCCGGACCTAAGGCCAATGTCATTATCTGCCAGTACTCCCTCTAACAAAGTACTAGGGCTTTGGCACCTGGAACCATATTGCTTCTAACAGCGGAAAAAGACAATGCTTTCCAATCTTTGACCTGGTCCTACAATCTGTTGGTTGAGTTCCCTTGCTGCTTAATTAAAACGGAAGATCATACTTTTACAGGGATCAGGGCAATGAAATATATGATGATTCCAAAAGTAGCCCTCAGAAATTCAGTTCTCTACAAAATTTAATAAAAATCTCATCCTATGGATCCTTGCTGTTTTTGTTCTGGTAGGATAAGAAGAGCCAACTAAATCATACAAGACAGGCCTAGTTTAGAAGACAGACAATCCACTCTCCCAAAGAATAAAGTTAAATACATTGACAACTTTTGAATGTTAGCAGAGGCTATCATGGAAGGCTTGCAATTTAAAGATATCTCTAAGTCCTAATAGAAATTTCTAAAAGTCCCAATGCTAGTTCACATATACAGTGCAAAACCTTCAGGAATTCCATGGGAAAGTGAACCTTTATTTAACAAATAAACTTTGAAGTTGTTTGAAGATAAAAGAGGAGCTTTCTAAGAGCCAATGCCCACACAGTGCAAAAAGGATTACAGGTATTTTAAAATAAATGTTGGAGAGCTCATCAGAATTTGAAAGAACTCTGATAAGAGATCCTCTGCAGCTTATAAAAGTATTCAACTAACACAAACTCACATCAAAGGCTTTTTTGAAAACATTTTTTTTTTCAGTTCCCTCATCATTTGAGGCCCTGGGCTACACTAAAATCTGGCCAAGCAGAAAAAAATTAGTCCAGAGCACTGAAAAGGGGTGAAATACTGTATTTGCTTCCTACAATCAGGACTGTGATCATAGTAGGCACTTAATAAATGTTTGGAAATGAATTAATGATGACCTCTGCCCTGTAGTCTTCCCTGACATCAATCTCTCCCTTACCAAATTTCTTGTAGCATTCTGTCTGAACCTCAAATTTTTACTTTACCACATTTTAGTTTGAATAATATTTATAATACATGCTTTATTTATATTTGGATTATAAACTCAGAACAACAGGTCTTTAATCCAATCCCTTCATTTTAAGTGATAGAACTGAGGCCTGAGGAGATTAGGTGACTAGTCCAAGGATACTTAGATAGTAAACGTTGGAGGCAGGATTTTAATGCAATTCCTCTGACTCTGCAATCTTTCCACTGTAACATCCTCCTTTCCTTTCACAGTTCCTTGTGGCCGGGTGAATATCATGTTTCACCTTTGTATTTCCATTGCTTAGAACAGGGTCTTGCACTTAAAAGGTATTTAATAAATGTTGATCTTAAACGATTTTACCAAAGGAAGCATTTTGTACTTACTGGTCCAATTTGAGATCAGCTACCGGATTCTTATATTTGTAGGAGGTCTCTTCATCAACATCATCTGTTACCACCCAGCAGAAAAGCTGGTGTGTCTTCAAGGGCACTGCTGTCACCACACTAGGATATAGAGGGCCTCGCTAACACTCATCTGGACTATTATGATAGCATCCTAACAGAGCTTCACATCTTCCTTGCCATCCTTCATAGCTTCTAGAATGATCTCTCCCACATAGATCTTGTCAGGGCATTCCTGTTCAATATTCTTTGGTAGCTCCCGGTTGGCCACAGCATAAAGCTCAAACTTCTTTGTCTGGCATTTAAGGCCCTCCATTGCCCAACTTCAGCCTACTCTCCCAGTCTTATCTCAATTTAGCTATCCTCCAAATACTTAATCTTGCAGTTGAGGATAGCCTTCTGTTCCTCAAACATGTCCTGCCTTTTCTCTCTTCCAGATGTTCATTCATAGCAATCTTTTTGTCTAAAATATCTTTCCTCCCCTTCTTTGCCTGTTGAGTTCTTTTCCATTCTTTCCAGTCAAATTCAAAGACTACCTCCTCCACAAAGCTTTCCTTAATTCCCCACCAGAAACCATTTCCCCCTTTCATTCTTATGAAGAATCTTTTCCTGTACCTCCCAACTGCACTTATCCAGAAACATTTATAAAACATTTATCTGTGTTTATCTCCTTTATAAAGTATAAGTGCCTTTATGATAGTAGCCACATCTTATCTAAATTTTGTACCTCTTCCAGTGCCTAGCAAGTGTTTCACATAGTAAGCACTTAATAAACACTTATTAAAGGAAAGATATCTTGCCTCAAAGTCAGTCTGCCCCACCCCTCCACTAGCACTGAGCCAAAGAAGGTAAAATCCTTGCTTTCCCCATCTAGCTAACAATAATAAAAAAGGAACAAAATAAACTTTCATTTGCCCTTGAGATTCCGGGATTGTTACATAACACACCATCAGTGTGCAAATGGAGAAACATGTTAGCTTAATCAATGTCTGCAGAGGACTCAGCAAATACAATTACCTCTCAATTATTTGCACTAATGAAAGGTCATAAAATACATTCTCCCAAAAGGCATATACAAAATTTTCCGTTCTATTTTACTTCAATTTTTTTAAATTTGCATTTGGATATGGGTGAATCTGACATTCTAGGAATTCCTTCAAAACAAATTATGAAGTCATCTTTTCAGGATTTGACCCAAGAGGTGCTTGAAGCTGTTCAATTACCCTCATCCTTCTTGCAGTTCTAGAAATCTTCTCTCTCCATTTTAGGAAACTTGTAGCATATGAGACCTACAAGGAATCTTAGAGATCATTTAATCCAACTCTACATTTTCCATATGGGGAAACTGAGATCCAAATAAATTAAATGACCTGCCCAAATTATAGCTAAGTAGTATAAAATAGAGATAAAAACTAAACCTCACAAATAGTGAAATTCAGAGAAATAAACTATCTAAAGTCATCAATTGAATTAGCTAAAGAACTGGGAGTTAAATCTAGAATATGGTAGTCTTTAAAAAAAAAACCTTGAATTTAGAAGGCTAATTAACTGGTTAGTAAAACCTTTTGGCTTTCTGTTATATATTCTATATACATTTCTGTTCTGCTGTAAGATAAATGTGTCCTGTATCTTTAAGGAACTTTTTGATTGTAACCCCATTCAGATTAGAAGCCAGTTGCTAAGGATGCCAAGAAGAATTAACTGAGAAGTATATTAATTAGCCAACAAGTATTATGTGTCAATTCAGCTTCCAGAGCATTGCTAGCCACATGTATGTTCCTTCTAGCACCCAAGTCCAGGCCTTTGTTAATTTAACTAGACCATTCAAATATATCCCATTATCTTTATCCAGTCTCTTCTGCTTCCATCCATCCCCTCAGGTTTTTGCCTGATTAGTCTCCCCAGTATGTAGATCTGATTATGGTGGGCAATATTCACCATTCAGCTTACTGGGGAAAAAAAAAGTCAGACTCTTTAGCCTAGCATTCTATGTCCTCTAAAACATGGCCCCAAACTACCTCTGTAGCTTTGTTTCCTATTATGCTGTTTCACAGATTCTATGGCCAACCAAGCTGGTCTATTCAGTGTTCTCCAAATATGAACTGCATTTTTGTATTTCTTTGATTTTATTTATACCATTCTCTGTGCTGAAAATGATCCCTATCTTTCCATTTCCCTCACCCCTAGTCACTGTCTCTGGAATCCTATCCCTCCATTAATACCTGACTCAAATGCTACAATCACCATCAAAATTTCCCCAGTAAGAATTTGTTTCCCTCCTTGGAACTCTCAGAACACTTGGCTTGTTCCAACCCTTTTAAACTAGTCTACTGCGGCTATGCCTTATTCAGAGCTGGGACTAGGGGAGAGAGCTGCCTAGAATCCAATACAAAATTGGCATCTTTTTTAATATTATTTTTTATAAATGCACATAGGTTCAATGATAGAGTATTTTATTCTCTATAGCACAGGTTTTGGATTTGTGATAAGGTAAGTCATATGATACACTGAAGACTCAAAATCTCTGGTAGACAGTAACACAAGAGAGATACCATTGTTCAAATTTTGACTAGGGTACATAAGGGTTCCTGTCTTTAGGAATGTCCTTCATTAGACTGTCATCTCCATGAGGAAAATAAGTACATCTCCTTCAGCTTTGTTCCTTCCACATACTCAAGAGCAAGAACAGTACTTACAAAGCATTTTCCCCACTAAGGGAGTCTATGACAGGGAAGTGTGTGAGCTTAAAAGACAATGGCAATGAGGCATAGGTGTATAGAACTCTTATGGCCAAGGTGACTCACAGTTCTATAACTATAGGGCTACTAATTGTTCTTTCTCTCTCTGGAGGATCCTCACAATAGTACTTGGTTAGTGTTTCTATGGGATTGGCGGCTGAGCTGGCCTTGCTTTTCTAGGATGCAGGGTTTCAGTGGAAGGAATCAACCAATATGCTTCCTGGAGGAGTCAAACGAGTTACTCCATTCCTGTGCTGCTCCTCAACTGGCCCAGCTGCTGTTAGTCTTGGCCAGGAAGGCTACACCACTGGTGGGCAGTGATTGCCAGATGGGACCAACAAAGTTGCTCTGCCACGGGGCTGTTCTCAGGGTACAGCGTCTGGAGCTCTTGCAAAACATATTCTATTTTTCCCCCTTTCTTTGTGCCCCCAGCACTTAGAACTGTGTCTGGCACATAACTAACTGGTGCTTAATAACCTCAGATTGACTGACTGACCTCCTGGCTTCATTCACTAATTTTATTGTTGTTGTTGAGTCATTTCAGTCATATCTGACTCTTTGCGACCCTATTTGGGGTTTTCTTGGTGTCAGAATCCCCATGCCAAGAACACTCGTCTCTTTTTACTCTTCTCTCTCTCTCTCTCCCATCTGGAGGCACTCTGTTTTCCAGAGGTAAGGCCCAGTAAGCAAGCTGTGTCCTGAGCTTGGCATAACAACAATCCTTTGCGCTCACCCTCTGGATGAACTCTGCTGCAGCCAAATCATAGAACTGATGGTCCCTGAGCTTGGGCAATGACCGAAAGGACCACGCATGAAGCCCTGCTATGAATGGACTTTTCCTCATTAGACAATCTTGCCTCATTGTTGCTGTTAGGCCTCCCCACTGTTGCTGTACTGCATTGTTTGATTCTTTGTCTAGCCACAAATATATAAATCAAAGTTTAGCCCTACTGCCTCTGGTCCCCTCCTAGAGGAGGCCCCAACACATGTGCCTAATTTCTCTCACGCAATGGAATCAAGAAAGCTTTTTGTTTATGTGTGAACTCTTTGGTATTTTTGGAGTTAACAGCAGTTGCAAAACCTCTGTGACTCTTTGGTCATTTGTTGCCAGAGTTGACACTGGCAAAGATACTGGAGTGGTTTGCCGTTTCCTTCTCCAGCTCATTTTATTGATGAAGAACTGAGGCAAGCAGGGTTAAGTGACTTGCCCAGGGTCACACAGCTAGTAAGTGTCTGAGGCCAGATTTGAACTCAGCAAGATGTGTCTATCCACACCACCACCTTATACATCAATGGACAAGTAAAATCTTTTCCACATTCATAGTTTGCCTGTGTGGTACTGTGCTTTCTTCAGCTCAAATGCTACCATGATCTTTTTAACTAAAGTGCTACAGAGCTCTTTTAGCCAGGATAAAAATCTTTAGCTGACCTCACCTATTACACAAAGACTTTCTGGCTCAAAAGTCCCTTCTCCACTGGGAATCTCAAGTAGATGAGTGCCTAAGGGCAAAGGTATGAATGCACTCTATGCCCTGGAGGCAAGTTCATCTTTGACTGGCCTTTTCATATGCAATTGAACTATTCAAACCTCCTACCCTCTCTTAGGTAGAGAATGTCTAATTTGCATCTGAAGATTTTTCACTTTATATTTCAACGTTTCCCACCTTTTAGCCTCTTGAAGACCTTAATTTCAAAAGTATTCCTCCTTATACCTTAAAAGAGGATTAGTATCCTAAACAAGGTATGGGGACTGCACCTATGATTTTATTGGTATAGGTACCCACTGATGAGAAAACTCTCTCTGCCCAGATAGGTCAGCACCTTTTCAGCAACTTATAGTCAGAAAGAACAACATAGAGTACTAACTACAGTGTCCAGGACCACATGGTCAGTATGTTTCAGAGGGTGGACTTGATCCCAGCTTACTTCCTGATGAACTCTCCATCCACTACTTCACACTGATTTTTGTCCTGAACAACAGATGTAATAATCTCATTGATTCAACCTTTGCCAGATTCCATCTGAAGTTGTTGTTTGTTCTCAAAGTGGAACATGACATCAGGAAGGTGATGTCATGATTTGCAAGTGAATTGGATTTAAATGAGGCAGGGCTGTACAAAGTCACCAGCCTTACTCTCTCCTTTGGAGCCATCTGGGTCCAGCGGCATGACATAGACTAGGACAACTGGAGATGGTCCTGGATGCAGCGGGAGACCTTGGCCTTTTTAAGCTAAGGTCTTTCCTAAGTCTCAGCTTGTCTGAGGCAATACATATTAAGTGATTAAGGCGAGGCAAAAATGGCCTCTTTTACCTAGGCAATAAAAAAAAAAAATCTTCTGGGAGGGGAAGATCCTCGGGGTTTCTGGCCAAAAACAGAAACAAGGAAGGAAGGAATAAAGGAAGGAAGGAGGGAGGGAGGGAGGGAGGAAGGAAGGAAGGAAGGAAGGAAGGAAGGAAGGAAGGAAGGAAGGAAGGAAGGAAGGAAGGAAGGAAGGAAGGAAGGAGCTGTATTACCCAAATGAAACCAGCCAGTTGGGTCCCCAGTGGGGCAGCTACTACTAATCACAGGTTATTGTTTGTCCTTAGTTCTCAAAGAGGACCATGACATCAGGAAAGTGATGTCATGACTTGCAATTGAATTGGATTTACGTAAGGGAGGTCTGTACAAAGTCACCAGCCTCACTCTCTCCTCCTGAGCCATCTGGGTCCAGTGGCAAGATATAGATCAGGACAACTGGAGTGGCACCCACATCTGAAGTATTATGCTCAGATCTAGGCATCACATTTTAGAAAGGACAGTGGTAAATTGAGAAGCATTCAAAGGAGGGTGATCAGTACAGCAGAGGGCCTTCAGACTGTGCTATTTTTGGATCATTTGGCAAAATAAGAGTTGGTTTGCCTGAAAAGGAGAAAATTTGATGGCAGCAAAATTGCTGTCTTTAAGTATTTGAAGGGCTGACACGTGGAGGAGTAAGATTTATTCAGTTTGGTCCCAGAGGCAGAACTAAGAATAATAACTTACAGTTGCTAAGAGTCAGATTTAGGCTTGATGTAAGGAAAAATACAGTAACAATTAATGTTGTCCCAAAGTGGAATTGACTGTTTGGGAAGTAGGGAGTTGCCCCTCATTTGAGGTATATGAGAGCAGGGGTAAAGGAAATGAGTATGTTAACTGAGCATGAGCAATTTCATTTAGTTTAAAATCTATTTTGTGACTAAACAGTTGTGTAATTTTTTTTTCTGTAATAAGATAAGAACTTGTATATAGTTTGGTAAAGACCTGTGTGTCTCCCCTCCCCAATCTTCTAAACAACTGATTTGTGTTCCCCAAATCTGGTAAATAACTGATAACTAATAATGATAAATTAAGTCTTTGATTAGCAGTTTCTTTGCATCATAAACTTAGATAATTAATCAGTAATACTAACTTAAATGTAAGTTGTAAATGCCATTAACCAGAATCATAAAAATCCACCAGAGGCCCCAGTCAGCAGTCTGCCTCTGAGTAGTCACCAGACCTGCCTCCAAGATGGGGATATTAGAACATCCTTCAATGGTCAAGAGCAGTGCTAATTGTCACCTCAGAACCTCCAACTGGACAGAGAAGAAAACTTGGCACAAGCACCAGCAGAAGGTATGTTTCCTAGGACCCTTCAGAATCAGGTAGGTGGTTTAGGGAATGACATTCAGATTTTTTAATAGATAATTACATACTTCTGACTATTAAATAGTGATTGCATACACTGATCAGTATAAGTTAAATTTTAGTGTTTCAATTATACTATTCAGCATATGAAAAAGTAAAGCAGCTTGGTGCATACATGATGTTCTACAAGGCAGATGACTAGTTGTCAGAGATTTATAGAAGAGGGATTCTGGGTCTAGTATAGATTGGACTAGTTGGTCCCGTCCAATACTAAAGTTCCCATGATTTGAGGACCTGAGACCCAGTGAAATAGTTCTTAATGAAAAAGCTGTAGTCTTAATGAAGTAGGAAACAAAATTTGCCACAGATAAACTGAAGTAAAATTCTCCTCAGAAAATGGAAGGTGATGATATAAAAGACTAAAAACATAACTGATAAACTCTTCAGAAAGAAATTTGAAAATCATATGCCATAAGTCATGTACATCACAGAGAAAGGGAAGAAGAAAGAAAGGTCTGGGAGGGAGGGAGACAGAGAAAGATAGCAGAGAGACAAAGACACAGAGAGTATTTTGATGGCTGTTAGCATTTATTAAAAACTACCCTATACCAAAAAAGACACAAGAGTTATGGATTTGACAGTTTTGTTTTGTCTTGCTTTGGGTCCAGATCTCTGATTTCACTGGTGTACAGGACTCCAAGTGAGAAAATTCCCTCTAATAACACGTATCAGGCAATTTACACACTTAGAGAGTTGCCTGAGATATTGAAATTTTAAATGACTTGTTCCAGGGTTACTCAACCAGAGATATAATATTGGAAACCAGGCATTCCTAACTCTGAGGCTTGCACTCTATTCAATAGGTTATGTTTTCTCAGACTTAGTAACATGTTTATAATAAAATTGACTAAAATAGAGGAGCTATGTGTGTATGAGTGTTGTTTTTCCCACAAAATGTTGATGTAGGTCAAGAAGACTCACATTTCTTTTTTTATTGGTCAGATCATATCCATAGTATTGCATGCAGTTCTATGACCCAAATCTTAAGGAAAGTGTTGACAAACAGAAATCCACATAGAGGAAGTCAGTTAAGAGAGTGAGGGGTCTGTTTTCTCCATCCTATGAGGAGCAGCTAAAGGACCTGGGTATACTTAACCTGGAAGTTATAATAGCTAGTCTAAACATTCGAACACCTGTCACGCAGAAGAACAAGTAGAATTACTTGTGCTATACGAGCTGGCAAAAAACCAGCCAAGGAATAGAACTTGGTGAGAACTTGGTACATCAGGGAAGCAATTTATAGTTTTGAATAAGGGGTAGGGAGAGGCTTCTAGTCATTAAAGTTGGTTTTTTTTTTTTCCC
The DNA here is from genome assembly GCF_900497805.2 of Vombatus ursinus. Taxonomy (NCBI): domain Eukaryota; kingdom Metazoa; phylum Chordata; class Mammalia; order Diprotodontia; family Vombatidae; genus Vombatus; species Vombatus ursinus. The sequence continues at coordinate 17,367,000 of NW_020954598.1, forward strand.
CCGCAATGAAACAAGCTACCTTTTGAAGCAGTGTTTTTTTTTTTGGTTTGTTTGTTTGTTTGTTTTTATTTTTTTTTTTTTTGTTACTGGAATGATGGCCATAGAAGCTGAAAGACCTTTCTATTTAATTTTAATACATCAGCATTGTTACAGCTGAAGTTCATGTACTGGGCAGGAGGTTATAATAAATGTTTTGATAGGTCTGTTCCAAAACTATAAACCTATAATAATCTATGTGAGTGAAGAAGTGTAGCAATGTAGAATTATTTTGGGGGGGCAGGGGAGGAGTAGAGATATGCTTTCTGTGTCACCAGTTGGTAATAGTCTTTACCTCGGGCCTCACACAGCAGGCTTTCTACTACTTTGCAAGTTCTATGAAAGCAGGGATCATGCCTAACTCCTTGCTAGACCCAAAGAAGGCATGAAATAAATGACTGACAAGACAAGGGAAGGCAAAGGGAATAAGCATTTATTAAGTACTTAGAATGTGTCAGGCACTGTGCTAAGTGCCTTACAAATATGATCTTATTTGATCCTCACAAGAACTCTGAAAGGTATATCTCCCACACTATTATGTGGGAGATATAATATACAGGATAACCCCATTTATAGTTGAGGAAACTCAGGCATTTGGAAGGTAAGTGACTGGCCACATAGTATCTAAGGCCAAATCTGTAAAGCACTTAGCACAAGGCCTGGCACATAGTAGGTACTATATAAATGTTAGCTATGATGATGATAATCCCATGCCCATTGCTCTTTCCACTGAGGCAAAATGTTACTTTACTTGATGTTACTTTAAGAACCAAAGCATAAGCACCACAATGATAACTCAAAGCATACACCAGAGTAATTTTTTTTTAAGTAATCAGAGATGTGCATGTAGAATTTAGGCTCTTGGAGGGCAAGTACTGTATATGTTTGCCAATGCATCTCAAGCACTTAGCACAAAGCCCTATACACTGTAAGTACTTAATAAATATGATTTGCTAAACTAAACAGAAAGGAACAGAATGTGTCTCCTTCCTCGTGCTATTATTGCAATAAATTTCCATCTCTCAGAGACATAGTAGAGCCTGGACCATTCCACTCCTTCCTCATGGTGGCACAGTGCAAAGAGGGCTCACTTTGTAATTAGAGAACCTGGGTTCAATACTGGTTCTACCATTTCTTATTTATTCAATCTTGGATAATTCATTTAATGTCTCTGGGATTGTTTTCTCAACAATAAAATATAAGATTGGACTAGATAGGTCCTTCCAACCTCTGAGGTCCCTTCCAGCTCTAAATCTAAGATCCTATCATGATAGCTTCATGGCTATCAAAAATGTTGTATTTCCCCAAGCACCTAGCAGAGCACCATGCACAGTTGGTGCTTAATAAGTGTTTCCTCTATTTGAACAATTTGAAACTTTCTACCAACTCCATTTGGAGGACTTCCCCATGTTTCAGGCACTTACACTGAGGATTTAAAATCTTTTCCAAAGTGAACTTGTATATGCTTCATATCTCCCATCATACAGAACCTGTTGCTTTCTCTCCAGTCTTCTCCAAACCCATCAGGAAATACTCTTCAGTAAATAAATCCCATAAAATACTCTTTCTTAGCAGCTTGCAACATTTTGTCAACATCGAACTTTGAGAATCATAGGATTCTGGAAGTAAACTTTAATATTATTTATCCCAGTCCCTTCATTTTACAGAGGAGGAGATTGAGGCCTAAAGAACTGACTCTAAAGTCAAAGTCTTTTGACTTGAAATTAAGTGAATTTTCTACTATACTAGGATGATTTGAAAGAATTAGACATTTTCAAAGTAAGATTGTACTGATGTCTTTTATTCCTATATCTACTAAATTTCCTTCTATATCTCTCCCTTTCCCCCACCCAGACAGTCATCTCTTATATGTAAGATTTGTTTGAAAAGAACCAATCATTTTTAAAAATACATTTCTTTATGGCTTACAATTGCCAAGGCATTCAGAAAAGGTTGCCAACAACAAATGTCATATGCATTTGTCACTTTAAGGCACTCCTTATGAGACAAATCATTAAGTAGGACACACGGAGAAGCGCATCTCCTTGACATAGGAGCATTCTAATATTCTCCTATGCATTAATGCAAATCTAGACGGCCACACTCGAGAAAACACGAAAACAGAGCACAGGAGTAAAGAGTATTGGACTTGAGTTAAGACCTAGGTTTAAACCCTGCCTTTAATGCTCACTCTCTGTAGGAGCATGAAGGAGTTATTTACCTCCTCTGAGCCTTTGCTGATTCCAATGTATAACAGAAGTAATGAGACCCAGTTTGTGCCTGATAATCCACAGGCTCAGTGTGCAGCTGCTCCTACCCTCACCCCCATCTACCTCCCTACAGGTACTCCCCTCTCTGTATTTTTCTTTCTTCCTTCAAATAGAAATTAGGGAAACTAAATGTCTTTGATTTGTTTTTACCAGCTTCTAGTAGACCTAAGAACTGGAATACATCATTTATTTTCCTTCTCTGAGACTGGAGTCTCACTTTGCCTTAATCATTCTTCATAGTATCTTAGTATAACCTAAGATGACTTCTTTTCAGATGGAACAATGAGAGATAGAAAGGAAAAGATGGAGCCAGGAGGCAAGGTTCAGGGAGAAATGCATGTAAATGAAAGGGACAAAAAGGCAAAAGGAAAGAAGGAATGAAAAAAGAGAGAAGCAGGCTGACACTAGTTGTATGTCTCTTGGTAAGTTATTTAAACTGTCTCAGTTGCTTTATCTATAAAATGGGAATAATAGTAACACTTACCTCCCAGGATTGTTGTGAAGATAAAATGAGATATTTACACACTTTAAAGCACTACATAAATGCTAATGTTGTTGTATAATAGAGGACATGGTAGAACTAAATTTGAGTCACAACTGGCACTTATCAGATGAGCAATTACTTCCCACACTTAAATACCACACTTTTCATATCTGTAATGTCCGCCACTAACATTTGTAAGCAATCTGTGATAACTGTATTGTTGAAAGTTATAACACAGGAGTAGAACTGGGTCCTCTGAGATGAGATCCCTTGTAAGACCCTCCTCCTGCATAGCTGACTCAGCTCAGGAAAGTTTTGAGGGCATTCTCACAAAGCAATCCCACTAGGTAACAATATACATGGAGTTAAGAACTCATTCCTCCCTGCTGACAGCCCACCCCTAACTCCCCAAACCTTTTATCATTATTATGAAGGGAAGGGGGAAAAGCTTCATTATTGATGAACTAAGCTTATGTATCCTTCAAAGAAAAATGTTAGCATGGTATCATGAGGTTTAATTCTGTTCCCTCAAGTAAAAAATCCATTGCTTATTTTAAAAAATATTTATGAAATAAATATATCTCTCACCCCATGCAACCACTATCACCCTCACTCCCATGCTTTAAATGCAGTGGTTGCATGGGTAGGATTTAATTTGAGGTAAATTATGTGGGCGATGCAACTTTAGAAGCCTCTGATAATATTATATCAAGCTAATGTGCTTAATTGGGGAGTAGACATAATATAATTAGTAATAACATAATGCCCATTTATTCTTGTCCTCCTGTTGTGAGTCTTTAAGAGAAAAAAGGCAAAGTAAACAAAAACTAGCAGAGAAACACAGACAGAGCGGGGGAAAAAAAGTCCCCAATGCACTGTGGCCATGAATTTTTCATGCTTCACAAGCACCTCTGCTTGCAGGATCTTTGGGCCTAATATTCATTCCTACAGAAAGGCAAAGAAAACAAACTCTTCAAATACAAGCCAACTAACAGAGGGATGTTCTTTGTTTTTTCTGTGCAGTAATCCAATCTAAAAACAAACTGACAAACAGAACCAGAGAGACACATAATGAGGTGCCTTCAAATGTCCTATTGCCAGTTACTTTGGCTGAGTCAGGAAATGAGCAGCGAAAGAGTCAAACACACCATAACTGCAGAGATCTCACTTCCCTTCCCCATCAATGGCATGAAGAACAAACATTAATTTTTTTTTTAGCTGACAAAAACAGATAAACATCAATGGAATTTGATATATAAAATAGTAAATATATAAAATATACCTAAAGTAAATAACTAAATATGGCTAAAATAATAACTACAGGATGTGAGCAGAGTTTTGACATACCTTTTTTCTAGCTTCCTAACCTAATGAGAAGAAGATATTTTTTTCAGACTGTGAAGATGTGCTACCATCCTACAGGATATAAGAGATCAACCATGGGAAGGAAACTAGAGATACAAACACCCAAAACAAGGAGAGGAAACTTCATATAATTTTGCTGTATGACTTTAGGTTGATATTTAGGAAATACACTGTTGTTGAATTTCTTGGGGCAAGCAATCATTTTGATAAGATTACATTTTGTGCTATTGATGGTCATGCATTTGTTCATATTTATTTCATTGTTCTCTTTTGTGTTTTCAAGTCTGTGTTTTTTAAGAATGGATATTACTCCAAGGAAACAGTGTAAAATTTAGGCCTCTTAAAGGGACCACTTTCCCCTAGACTTTGCATGTTCTTGTGGGAGAGTGTCTCACATTCTTTATTATTTTTTTTTTTTTTGGTGGGAGGAGGATGTTTTGTACCAGTTTATCTTACTGTAATACTATTTAATTTGTGAGCCCTCACTGGCATGCTTCCCATTGTGATTAGTGGTTGATTATCAATTAGCTTTCAGAAGGGTATATTTTAAAAGGTGATACAATAATTTTACAATTTTAGAATATACTTTCCTAAAGGCTAATTGGTAATTAACCCCTATTCACAATGGGAAGCATATCAGGTGGGGCTCATAAACTAGATTGCATAAGACAAGCCAAACTCAAACCCCTCGGGACTACCTTTAAAGGTTTGAAGGAGTAGAATAGTCATGTTCAGGGGACCCAATTCATCACATGAGTGGGAGTTGGAATAGCCACCTTAAAGTATGTGCTACAGAAAAAATAAATAATATTTGTCAAAATCTTATAAACTCCATGCTAAATCATGCAAAACGAGATTATAGAAAAGAAAGACATATTGCAGATAAAAAGGTTTTGTTTTAAGATGTAAAAGGATGTAACATTTATTGCAAATTAATACATTTAGTTATTTTATTTCATCCCAATTAACTTCTACACCACTATAAATGATCATCTTAGTGTAACCAAGGGACAATCAATCAATGAGATCAACAATCATAGGATATAAAAGATTAAAAAACAAATGGGAGAAATGCAAAGGAAGGGAGACATTCTGTAGCAGGGGCATAACTAAGGTAGGGGAAATAGAATTTTGTAGAAGGGTAGTAACATTTAGAAAGTGTTCAAAGTACTCGTATTTCTTTTCCAACTTAAGAACAAATGAGCCTAACAATGAGTTTGCAAGAATAATGCCTTCTGTCCCCATCTTTATATATCAGTTCAGTTTCTCCTACATAGGCCACTCAATCTTGCTCCTCTGTTCAGCACTTGCTCAAAATCCCCCCATTCTACCGCCAGCAATTGAATCGCCACAGGCACAAAAATAATTTTCCCAAATTATTTTCTTCCTATTCAGCTTTTGTAAATTAAAAGTGAATTCATGAACTATTTTCTGAGACCTCAAAAAATAGTAGTTTGTCATTTTCTCAGCAAATACTTATGATATGGAATTAACAACTTGGCAAGGGCTCTGTTTGTTTGTTTGTTTTTTGTTTTCATTTCTGTTTTTGGTTTTTTTTTTTGCTAGAAAATGGGGTTAAATGACTTGCCCAGGGCTACACAGCTAATTAAGTGTCAAGTGTCTGAGGCCATATTTGAACTCAGGTCCTGACTCCAGGGCTGGTGCTCTACTCACTGTGCCACCTAGCTGCCCCCTTAGCAAAGGCTCTGTCAAATATTCTGGGCCTTGGCACTAGCAAAAAAGACTAAGCATGACTTATATAGAGCCAAGATGACAAGTGGGAAGGAAGACCAAAAAAGAGAGAGACAAAGGGTGATGGTGGGAAAAAATGAGAGAGGGTAACAGAAAGAGAGGAAAAGAAAGAACAAGAGAAAGAAACAAGTAAACTACTAATATTCTATACAGCCTTAAATTTTTGGAATAGTAAAGTATAAAGTAATAAGCACACAGTGCTCTTTTTTTTTTTACCCTGGAATTTTTCTCAAGTTAAATGTAACACAAAAATACAGAATATATTATAATATTTCACATTCCATTTTCCTCCCAACCTAACAAAACACATATCACTGTTGGAGTCTGGAGGAGATTAGTGAAATGAAAACAATGAAATATAAATAAGCACTGAATGAGAATTTGGGTCAAGACTTTTAATTTATTATTTAGAAGTGCACTACTAAATCAAAGCCTTAAAATATCATCATTAAAATAAACATCATTTATACTTTCACATGTGAGCAGGCTTTATGGCCCTTTTTCTTTATAGTTAAACATATCCAATCATCATTATTTAGAAATAGTTTCTGCCTATTCTTGCTGTTCAGTAACGTACAATTCTTTGTAACCCCATTTGGGGTTTTCTTAGCAAAGAATTGTACATGACTGAACAGCAAGAATTTCCTTCTCCAGCTCATTTTACAGATGAGGAAACTGAGGCAAACAGGGTTAAGTGACTTGCCCAGGACCACAGAGCTAGTAAGTGTCTGAGGCAAGATTTGAACTCAGGTCTTCCTGACTCCAGGCCCAGTGCTCTAACTACCGAGCCACATAGCTGCCTATTCTCTTCCCAGGAAAATGAGCAATAATCACTTGTTTTTTTAAAATTGTCTAGGAAGCTTTCCTCAAAACTAGCCATATATTTCTTCAAATAGGAAATGGCCAGCTGGAGTCTAACCAAACCTTTGGAAACAATAAATTTTATTTAGAAGTGATTCTCCTAATCAGACTTGCCTTTGGATTCCTATGTGCCTTTATAGTGACAAATGGGGCTGCCTTATCCTTATTCAAATTCACCTAGTATGAGAATATTTGGCACCTTGATTCCCTCCTCTCTTTCCTACCCAAGGTATGATGTAAATGTACTGAAGTGTCATAATGTTGAGAATCTTCCAAATGTTACCTCTTCCCTAGAAAATATATATACATATATATTAAAGATAACCCATTTCTATTAGAATAAAGATGGAACCATATACTACTTGAGCTGTAGGTCTTATTTTGAATTCTTTAAATTCCTATGAAGTTCTATTGTATTTTGAACTTGATAGCTAATATGTTCTAACCAGAGTTATGAGCACAAAATAGATAATATGGCATAGTAGATAGAGGGCCAGCAAGGGCATTAGGAAGACTAGGGTTCAAGTTCCATCTCTGATCCATGGTAAGTCACTTAATTTTTCTATGCCCTAGATAACTATAAGACTATAAGTTGCAGGGGAGTTGCCAATCTATATTGGTAGAGAGCATTTCTACACTGGGAGTTCCTACCACAAAATTACACATCTACACCTCAATAAATAAATTAATAAACCCAAAATAAATATATACCCTTTAGCCATTGTATGTGTTAGAAAAATATAGAATAAACTAATTACATCATTTAATTCATTCTCTTCCAGAATAGGATATAAGTGAATCTCATGAAGCCATGAGATTGAGTTAAACTGAAGCATGTTAAAATTGAAGATATGTTACTTTTACTTGAACACTCAACGCATACATTCAGTATTACTAAGGCCAAAGAAAAAGATGAGAAACCAAGAGTGATTGGAAACTGACCTGTTTTTCATTTTCATCTTCCAGCCTCAGCCTGTCCTCTATGCAGTTCCTGGCCTGTAGGAAAGCCTTCCTCTGAGCCCTTTCTGTCAAAATCCTCACAAAGACCCCATACAAATTTACACTGACAAAAAGTAGAGCATTTGCCCCAAGCTGTAAAGAAAAAAAATAAAAGAAATATTTTAATGTACAGATTTTTCACAACATTTCAGTTTTTCCTCACTCTACTTTTTACATGCAAAGAATGTGGTCAATTTGACCCAGGGATTCTCAGTTTCCAAAGTATTTCTTATAGTTCAACAAGCTCACATAAAGAAGATAGGGTTTCTAATGAGGGGCTTCTTTGTTTAGGGTTTTGTAAAGAAAGCTTCACATTTGAATAATTTCATGGCTCAGCCTATAACCCTGTAGCAGAATCAGGCATGAGGGAGTACCTGTGTACAGGCTGATTGACTGTAGCAGATTCCGGTGAATGGTAGATAAGGAAGGCTACCATCTGCTAGGATATTATACGCATTAGGCCAAAACAAGAGGCAACCTCTAATATGAGGTTGGTTTTTGTTTTGTTTTGTTTTAGACACATGAATAATATCAGAAAAATATTGTTTCCCAGAGAAGGTAAACATTTATTTTGTAATCTGTCTAATTAAACAGGTTACAAAGAAAGCTCCAAGCCTCTAATGGATAGTCACACACAGGGCACATAATTTTCAAAGCTGAGAGGAGAAAGGCCATTCTTAAGCCTTTCCCGGGAATATGTGATTACTTTGCTCTCTTCTCTGTCTCCCCAAATGGCAAGGTACTCAGAAGTACCAGTCCCTGAGATTAATTAGTCAATAAACATGAATTTATTGGATACTGTGGTAGGAATGATACCCTAACCCCTCCCTCCTTACAAGTTAAGTTAACTTTTTTTCCTTAAAAGGTATTTAGATATTCCATGAGACTTGGTTGGCTCAAGAGACTAAAGGTTCAGCCTATTAACATCACTTCCCAATCATGTGTCCTCAAAGCAGCCAAAAGAACTTTCAGATGCACTCAGAGGCATGGCTTGGAGGATCATGATGGAGGCAAATGAGCTTCTCTCAACTGAATCCGCTCAAGGTGTCCACAAAGCCTATCCTTACCGAATATCTTTCTCATGCTATGGCTAAGTAAATCTCCTTTTGATGAATAGTGAATGATTTACAAGTGTCTCATTTTGTTCTAATATTTAACCTAAAATACTGGGGGACTGGCCTGAATCAGGCTCAACTCAGAATAGATACCTACTATATCCAAGATTCTGTGGGTAATACAAAGAGACATCAGAAGACCTGTTCTCTGACTTTAAAGAATTTAGAAAAAAAAAAAAAGAATTTAGAATGTGATCGATGCATAAACATGTGAATACTTAAATAATAGAAGAGAGAAAACAGTGAAAATGGTTCAAGACAACAATATGAGATGTCTTAAAAAAAAAAAAACATAGACCAACCTCATATTAGAGGTTGCCTCTTGTTTTGGCCTAATGTATCAGATATCAGTATGTGGCTGATTGCCAAATCAATGGTATGGGGCTGAAAAGCTATTGGAATGCAGAAGAGATGTAGAACTCCCTATAGGGAATGGGCTGGCAAGGAGGAGGTTGGATTCTAGTTGAGGAAATAGCAAACCAAAGTATGCAGACGGAAAAAACAAAACAAAACAAAACAAAACAAAAAAACCAGCATTGTTCAGGAAACAGTAAAAAGAGACAGGATTTTTTGGGGGGGTGGATGGGAGGTTGGGGAAGATCAAAAGGTAAGGGAAAATGAGTAATTTAAAATAACATCAGAATGGTAAGTTGAAGCCATAGTTTGAAGAGCAGAGGAGTTTTCATTTCCTACTTCAGTTATTTCATATATATGAGAGGTAAAGAACTAGTCCCACTGGATCTAAGAGTTGTGTCCAAAGCTTCTGTAGACTCACAGGTCTTATTTGTCTCTAATAAATGTAATTAGCAATGATATTGGCAGAGCAGCAACAAGGTCATTTCAAGGATTTCAGCGCTCTGATGAAGTCGGGAGTTCCACTTGATACATACATGTTCTTACCAATATAGATCACAACTTCTGTACCTTTCATGAGTTATTATGGCTTAAAAATTCAACTCACTGAGTCATGGATTTAGAGCTAGAATGGACCTTGAATGTCATTGAGTCTAAACTTTTCATTATACAGATGAGGAAACGGAAGCTCAGAGATGTTAAATGACCGGCCCAACCTCACAAGCTAGTAACTGTTGATGGGGAGAGTCAAACTCAGACCTTCTACCCCTGCACCGCACTGCCCACTAACTCCTACTGGACAATTTTCTGGCAGTTAGTTTCTTCACACCCAGAGAGGTAGGTCTAAATCAACAGCTGTGCTGTCTGTCACCAGATACACACTAGAAGATTTTCCAGGTTGGTGAGACCTGTTAGCCAGAGTTCTTGCCCTGAGGGTCCATGAATGTATTTTTTTTAATATTTAATATTGCCATATAGTTAGTTTCTTTTTTAATTATATGTATTTTACTTTATTCATTTAAAATATTATATTGAAAAGGGGTTTTTAACCTGGGTGGGGCTATAAACTTATTGTTTAAAAATATTTTGATAACTATATTTCAATATAATTGACTTCCTTTTTAATTCCATATATTTTATTTTATGCATTAAAAAACATTATTCTGGGAAGGCAAATGTCCCATCCCTACTGGCTCTGCTTATGAGGTCAGTCAGAGGAGAATCTAAGGACATGAAATTCAGGACAAGGCCCCTAGTCTCAGTCCAGATGATTAGAAAAAAATGAGAAGTCCCTTCTCATTAGGACATAAGTTTCATACTCCCAACACTTTCTTTTCAAGTATACTAAGAAGAATGCTGGGTGGTAGGTGCAGCAGCTGGGACTTTCAGATTCCTTATCCATGGTTTATAAGCTATAGTGTCCTGCCAAAGTGCCAGAAGTTGGCTATATCTAGGGTAATTCCTATGAGTCACATACTCATTAGCAGAAATGCTCAGGCTGGGGAAGGGACAAGTTGGGATGGGCGGTCCTCAGGTAGAGAGTGACTCTAGATGTTTGACCATATGGGGAAATTTGTATGAGAGCTAAAACAGAATCAAAGCTGTTCCCTCTTCCCCTGAACTAGAGTCAAAGGAGTTAGGAATGGCCAGGGCCTGATACCAAATCAGTCCCACCCGAGGCAGGAATGGCAGGGTACTATTGGTTAATGATAAGGGGGCATAAGGTTTGTACCCTAATATGCTAATGAGATGACCCTAAGGTGGTTGGGAAGGATACCCATAGTGAAGGGGCTGGACCATTATGATCATATCATAAGGTACCCCAAAGTAGGGTAGTCAAAGGTCATACAAAAGGTCGTTGGGCTTTACCAAAACCCAAAGGGGTTCATGCCTCACATACAAAAAAAAATAAAATACTTGAATCCCACTAGACAATCTTTGGAAAAATGAGAATATCCCGTTACTATGAGGAGGCATCGGAGTAAAGCTTTAGTAAGAGAATTCAGAGCCAAGCCAATACAGACATAGATTTTGTATTACAATCTATATGCCTGCAGTTTAGAGGAATGCTGGATTTCTAGCTGGAAAGGAACATGGAGATCATTTAGTTCAGCTTCCTCGTGTTACAGGTGAAGAACAGGAGGACCAAAAGGCTTGAATGACCCATCCACATGAACACAGGCAGGAAGTGGAGGGTGGGAAGTTAGGCCAACCCAGTTTTTCTGACTCTGGATCCAAGCTCTTAAACTGGCCAGAGTTGAGGGAGGGCAGAAAAGAGGGATTCTAAGTAGAGCTCTTGTCCAGACATAAAAATGCCATTCACAATTCACTAAAGTCCGGGACCATGTCTTACAATGCTTTGTAAGAAGTAGGTAGTGAATAAATGTTTGTTGAATTGAATGTGTAATACCAAAAAAATAAGAAAATGCTCTTGGCTATCAAATAAACTTTTCTTTACACACATCAATCTTATTAGACATAGTCTAATTGTGAAACCATATAGATAGACAATACCTAATTTTAAAATGGAGGAATTGAAAAATAGTGACTTTTTTTAAAACAGAATGCCCAGGAGAGAAAGGAGACTGGCCTGGATCTCTTTGGGACCACGGTTCACGTGATCCATTTGAATGATCATTTCCTTTGTTTTGTTTGTCTGGGAGGTTTGCTGCTAAGCTTGTGTGGTGTTATAGAGGTTAACATTTACTAAGTCATTTTTACACCCAGTTTCCTTGGTGATTTTCTCTTACCAGTGAGGAAACTTCCAGAATTAAATTGTAATGTAGAACGACTTGTCACATCAAGTGTTACAGAAAACAGCAAGACCATTTGGAAAATAGACGTTAAATTGGACCAAACTGATAAGTCAAGGTCAATAATCTTGCTTAGTTTTGTTTGTTTCTTTTTTGTCTGTTGTTTAGATTGTGAATAGAAACTATATAGGTCTGATGTCCATGAGCAGGTGACTATTATAATCCAGTAAAGTTAGTCTGACTCATTTAGTGACACATGATATTATTAAATGTGGATAGTAACCATCTAATAGAAGTTACTAACATCTGTTATTTTGAAACCATCAAATCAAGTCTTTTTAGACATGACAAGAGGAAGGGGAGGGGAAAACTGGGTAGATTGGAAGGTTGCTCTAAAGCCCTACTAAATATCCTTAGATGCATAATCCAGAGAGAGGTAGGCCTTGTCCATTAAGTCCATCATGGGAGAGGTGAACCAGGAGTTAATAGCCTGACAAATGTGTTTCCTTGAGGTGTTGGAAGTCAAACATAGAAGATGCTAAGGTCTGGAATCACATGTGGCTTAAGGGCAAGGCAGTCTTGTCGTTCTCTTCATTAAGGAGTAAAAATCTGACATAGATATCCAGCCAGCAAAGGAAAAATAAAACAAAACCAGCTCATGGAACTGACTATACATAGGAAATGTTTCCTTCACATACCACCTCCTGCTTCCTCCTCAGCCCCATCCTCATACACACCCACACACACACCCACACACCCACACACCCACACACACACACACGCACACACACACTTGTCCTTGATACTGTCTGAAAAGCCAACAGTTAGAGCCAGTTGAAAGAGCAGTGGATTAAGGCCCCAAAAACCTAAATTCTGAAGGTTTTGGCTTAGTCACTTCTTAGCAGGGCTGTGCTGGTACATGTTTAACAACTGGTTCTCCAAAAAATAAAATGTGAACACAGCACACTTTTAATTTTTGTAAGAATTATTAAGATTTTTCTTGATCACCTTCTTAAATCTAGACAATCAACAGAACAGAAGCCAACCTGTGATTTGTAGCATTTGCTGATTTCACCTCTGATCTGTAAAAGTCAGCTCTAGCACTAGTCGTGCCACCTGGGGAAAGCCATTTAATAGGTCTAAGTCTGAATTTCTTCATCGGCAAAATGGGAATAATAACTTCTATCGGGACTGAGTAATGCAGAAATCAATCAATTGATCAACAAGCATTCATTTATGAATCTACTAGCTGTCAAGCACCATGCTACAGTCTCAGGTTACAAAGACAAAATGGAAGCCATTCTCATCTTGCCCTCAAGGAGCTCCATTTTAACAAGGAGACACCATGCATAATAGTACATACCTAATATATACAAACTGAATACAACAACTTAGTTTGTGGAAGCAGCATGGCAAAAGGTAGGGGGAAATGAAAGGTTTCACGACTGCAGAGCATGAGCTAAGTCTTTAAAAACAAACAAACAGAAATTCAGAGAGGTGAATGCTAGGAGTGTGTCTGGGGGACCACAAAGGCAAGAACACAGAGACAGGAGATGGAGAATTATGTGTGTAGAATCAGAAGTTGTCCAGCAGTGCTGAATCAATGGATGTGAGAAAGGAAGTAATATGGAATGATATAATGAGTAAACCAGTGGTTCTCAAAGCATGGTCCTCAGGCCCCAAGACACTGTCAGGGAGTCTATGAAGTTAAAACTATTCTCATAATAAGATGTTATTTACATATTAAAATATTCCTCCCTTTCCCAACTCCCTATCTGTGTGAGGCGAGATTTGCTTCGTATATTTCAACCAGAGCGACATATCATAATGGATTGAAATCAGAAGCAGATCTGAAAATTCAGCTGCCTTCAGTTAAGCCCGACATTAAAGAGATTTGCAAAGACAGATAAAACAATGCTATTCTTCTCACTAATTTGTCGTTTTAGAAAATAGTTTTTTTTTCACAAAAATATATTAATGGTAACATATAATGGGCTTATTATTATTTTTAAATGAATGAGTAAATAAATATTTTTAAATATATCATTTTAAAATTTCTAGTATGGTCAATATTGATAGAAACAGTACACATAAATAAAAGTTCTTTAGGGTCCCCAATAATGTTTGAGTATAAAGGGACTGAGACAAAAAAAATTTGAGAACCACTGATATATATGAAAGTATTTTGGAAACTATAAGTAACAATATTATTAATATACATATAGTATTTTTATTATCCCAGTTGGAAAGTATGAGAGGAGAAAATCTTTCTCTTCAGATTCAAATCTTAATTAAGTAGAGTGGGAGCATAATTGTTAGTGAAATATCCTGGTCAGCCTTCTTAAAAGGAGTTGCATGTAATTATGAACAATAAAGGTTGAATAGGAAGAAAGGAAATAGCAATACTCTAGATAATGGTGTAGCAAAGCAAAAACATCACATTAAGATGTGATTCAAAAGCACAAAGATAGATAGGTGGATAGACAGATAGACAGATAGACAGACAAATAAGATAGAGGAAGCAGATCAACAAAAGCCAGTGGTTGAAGGGACCTCAAGGTCATCCTGTTCACTCTTTAGTTCAGTTCTGAATCTGCATTGTGTGACTTTCTGGTTCGATTCCCTCAATTCTTTTTGTTCTGTCTTTTCCACATTTCTTTATCATATTTCAGACATTTTTTCAGTACCTTTTATATTTTTGTACTACATTAATACCCCCTGGGAAAGAGAACTTACTGAGACCTCTGATTATTTGGAAATTCTCATGTTGAACAGAAATCAGTGTCCCTATAGTATCTTCCCATTGGGTCCTCATTCCAGCCCCTAGGAACCCCACCCCTCTCCACCAAAAAAATTTTTTTAAAAAGTCTAATCTTTTTTCTACATAATAAACTTCCAAATGATCAAAGACCTGTGGAATGTATTTTTAAATAAAAATATTTCTTATTTATAGGGTTTCAAGTTATCTTACTATTCAAGTCCCTCTCACATGAGCACATTCCCACTTGCCAAAGTCTCTTTTAAAACACGGGCACACAGAGACAAAAACAAACAAGATAAGATGTGGTTTAACTGATAAAGGAGTGTAACTATGATGTCCTTTGATTTGGATACTCTCTTTGTCTGATGAGTCTAAAGATGTATGGAAGGAAAGATCTCATTATCTTTTCTGAAAGTCTGTTGTTGACTCATCTTGAGTTTGTGGCCAATTCCCAAGACAACTGAAGTTCTCTTATCCTGTTCTTGTATTATTCTATTTTTTTAACCTAAGCACAAGACTTTACATTTATCCCTATTAGTTTTTTTTTTTAATTTTACCAGCTTATCCCAACCTGTAAAGACTTCTTACGATTTAAATTGTATCCTACAGTGAATTACACGACCTTTTCCATTTCATATCATGTGCAAAAAATATAGTCTTTTGTTTAGTATTTCAAACCTTTCATGGTTTGACTCCAACCTATCTTTCCAAATTGCTTTTACATTACTTCCTCTTACCCATTCTAGAATTCTGAAGGTCTATTTGCTTTTGCTGATTCATGAGATTCTCTCTCCCGCAACTCTTCCTTTTTTTCTAGACTGTCCACAATGGCTGGAATGTTTTCTTTTATTTCCACTGTCTGTAATCTTTAGATCCCTTCAAAGCTCAGGTCAAATGCTACCTCCTACACAAGACATTTCCTAGTTAGCTTGGGTCTCCAGTATGGTTCTTACCACCATGATTCTCAGTCTCTCATTCCCAACTCATTCCACAAAATTTAACCCGTGAGCAATCTGCCTAACATTTTCTTCTTTCTCTCTGTCAGAGCTCTTTTTAGTAAAGCGCTGCTTTGAGGATACCCCTGTGGCTGTGAATCTCACCAGTGGCATTCTCTTTCAGATATATGCACACAATTATATTTAAAGATTTTAACTATTCCTGTAGAAGGATAAAGAAAAGCTTAGAAAGGACTTTCCTCCCTTAGACTCCAAAAGGCTAAGTTAAAATCTCCAAATACCATTGAATGACAGATACTTTATTATTGTAAATTTGTGTCCTAGTCTGGGAAGACCCTGTCTCCCATTCCTGTTTCATATCAAATGATTACAAAGCCTGTTTGAGGTTTATTCTGGATGTAGCTGAAACCTCAGGGATTATCTGTACCCAGGGTCAGCATAAAGGGAGGGTCTCTGGAAGAATAAAGCCATATCCACACATAATCAGTTAAATCCTCTGACAATTGCAAGAACTCCTAATGATAATGAACACAGTTACTATGGAATAATGACCAGAAGAAATGCATATGTAACATCCTAATTTGTGTTAGTGACTTATCATACATTTGTCTATTCAACAAAATTAATTAAGTACATATAATGTGCTATCACTGGGAGAAAAGTAACAATAAAAGCACAGTCTCTGATTTCAAGGCACATATAGTCTTCAGTGAGTGGTAAGATATGTACACAGGTCAATATACAAAAGAGTGTGTAAAAGGAGGATAAAGTGTTATCAAATTAGTTGCGGAGAAGAAAAAAAAGATGCCTCCCAGCTGGAGTCATGATAGAGGAAATGACACATTGGAGCTGTGCTTTGAAGGATCGGTTAGATGCCAATAGAGATAGATTAAATGAGGACACTACAGGCCTAGAAAGTAACATGTGCAAAAGTAGGGAGGAGGTGGGAAAGCACTAGGATTATTCAGAGGACAGTCAGTAGCCCAGTTTTGTTAAAATATAGAGTGGCATTAGGTGAAGTAGAATAAAATAAGACTGAAGAGGAATTTCTTAGTTCTAATGGACAGCAGAATTCACTTAGTCTAATCCATTAGTGAATTCCATAATATTCCTAAAGAAGGGTCATTTAGCTTCTGCTTGAAGAATTCCCTCAATGGGAAACTCATTACTTCCCAAGGAAACTCATCTCACTTTTGTACCACTTTGATTGATAGCAAATTTGTCCTTAATATCACAAAAAAATATATGTCTCTGTGTAGCCTCTACCTACCATTCATAATTTTCCCTTTTGGAGCCAAGCAAATAGACATCCTCCTAACTCACCAATAGGATTGAGGCCTGTTGGTTAACCTTCAACTTGGTTTAGCCCATATGCCAAAATGGTTTACTGGGTGTGACCACTGCAGGTATTATAGCTACTTGGAGTCACAGGTAAGAGTTGGGTGAATCAGGTGGACACCAAAGGTGGATGAACTATGCTGAAAAGGGCTCAGTCAGCCCTCACAAAAGAGGTGCTAGTCTTTTCTTATTTTCCTGACTCTAGGAAAAGATCTGTGTTTTACAAGTCAAAAAGGATTTCTTTGAACACGCTACAAAAGTACAGAAAAATGTGGATCTGTCTTCGTGTCTCAGGACTTTGGTAAATGGGGACAAAATCACCAGTTCAGGTGAGATTTAGCAAGGATGTGTGGGAGCTTTTTTGTCAGGTACTTTTAGGTAGCTACAATGATGCATATAACATTCTATTAAGAATCAAAAAGATCTTTCTAAAGCCAAATTGGTTCCTAAGCTTGACATACCTTTATTAGGTGAGATTAGTCAGGTGTAACCTTTAGAGAATGCTATGGCTCTTGATTCCTTGGGCTAAGAATTGCTGACAGTTTTCTATCTACTCATGACCACTTCCCCAAAGATTTCCCAAAATAACTTTAAAAAAAAACCCAGATGATCTAGACTTTGCCTTTCCAATTGTAACATAGGAATAACGTGAAGAGAAAAACATCTCTTTTTCCTACTAATTTGACTTTTTTATTTGGGTCATGTCAGCTTTTTGCAAGATAGAATATTGTGCTGATGTCTCCTTTTTTTCTGATCTGCCAATTTATATCTTGTTCATTAAAGAGAAAAATGAAAGGGGAAAAAAAGAGGGGCAATGCTCAGATTCCCATTTGTGTATAAATTCTGAAAATATGCCAACCTATTTTATATTTTTTTCATAAATGGAGAATCCATTGGAGAAGACCTCAGCTTTACATAAAATGAAATCTAACAGTGTATAGATAGATATAAAAATTAATAGATATTTAATTGTTTCGGTATCATCAATTCCTTTACTAGAATGTAGGTAAGGTCTGTCTCACTTGTATTTATATTCTTAGTGCTTAGCACACTGACTGGAACAGGCATCCCATAGGTCTCTAACTTGAGCCTTCTTCCCTCTAGATACTATTTCACTTGATGATCTCATCATCTCCCATGGAGTCATATACCATGACAATTATCAAATCTCTACATTTAGTCCTGAGGGTGCTACCATGCTTCCAATTCCCCAGGCTCAAAACTTAGATGTCATCCTCAACTCTTCATTTTCTCTCACTTCCCATATCCAATCTTTTGGCAAGACCTGCTGATTTTACCCTTTGTAACATCTCTCATCTATGCCCCCTTCTGTCTCCTAACACTGCCACCACTCTGGCACATTCAATCAATCAATAAACATTTATTAAACACCTACTATGTGCCAGGCACTGTGATACACACAGGGCTTCATCACTTCATGCTTAGACTATTCTATTAGCTTGCTAGTGGTCTCCCTGTCACATATACCTATACACACACACACACACACACACACACACTTACATATATAGATATGTGTGTGTGTATGTATATATGATGACTTGAGTATAGTCCAAGGAGGAGGGCACTAATAATAAAGTAAATGGGAAAAATTTCTTGCAGAAAGTGGGACTTCAGATGAATTCCAATCTGGCCTCAGACACTTACTAGCTGTGTGACCCTGGGGAAGTCACTTAACCTCTGTTTTCCTTAATCTGCTGGAGAAGGAAATGGCAAACCACTCCAATATCTTTGTCAAGAAAATCCCATGGACAATATGGTTCACTGGGTCACAAAAAGTCAGACATAACTGAACCACGACTGCTGATACTTGTCCTCTGAACCCTGTACCCTTGTTTATACATGCTTCTGAATAGGATCATAATATTTATTTTTCTAATCTTATTGGATAGAGAATATTGGTGATGATCAGTAGAAAATACTTAGGAAAGTAAAACTCATCAATGCACAGGGCTCTTGTATGTTTCTTTGACTGATTTGGGGCCCAAGCTAGTAATTTTTTTCTTTGTGGAAACTTCCTCCAAATATGCAAATCCAAAGAGTGGGTTCTTATCCCAGAAGCTGGGGTCTTTGGGTTTATCAAATAATAGATTACTATAGTCATTGACTACTGTGTCTTGCATATTTAACCTATTCCACTGATCCACCACTCTATTTCTTAGCCAGTACCAACCAGTTTTGATGATTGCTGCTTTATAACACAATTTAAGATCTGGCATGGCTAGGCCACCTTCCCCTGCATTTCTTTTCATTAGTTCTCTTGATATTCTGGACCTTTTGTTCTTCCAAATGAATCTTCTTATTATTTTTTCTAACTCTATAAAATAATTTTTTGGTAGTTTGATTGGTATGTCACTGAATAAGTAAATTAGCTTAGGTAGAATTGTCATTTTTATTGTATTAGCTCAGCCTACCCATGAGCAACTGATGTTTTTCCAATTATTTAGATCTGACTTTATTTGCGTGAAAAGTGTTTTGTAATTGTGTTCATAGAGTTCCTGGGTTTGTTTCAGGAGGTAGACTCCTAAATATTTTATAATGTCTACAGTAAATTTAAATGGAATTTCTCTTTCTATCTCTTGCTGTTGGACTTTGTTGGTAATATATAGAAATGCCGATGATTTATGTGAGTTTATTTTGTAGCCTGCAACTTTGCTAAAGTTGTTTATTATTTCAAATAGCTTCTTACTTGATTCTCTGGGATTCTCTAGGTATAACATCATGTCATCTGCAAAGAGTGATAGCTTTGTTTCTTCTTTGCTATTCTAAGGAAGACTCCATTTATACCTATGCTCTCTAGTGTTTTTAATAGGAATGGGTGGTGTATTTTGTCAAAAGCTTTTTCTGCATCTATTGAGATGATCATGTGGTTTCTGTTAGTTTTGGTGTTGATATGATGAATTATGCTGATAGTTTTCCTTATATTGAACCAGCCCTGCATTCTTGATATAAATCCTACCTGGTCATAGTGTATTATTCTTGTGATAAGTTGCTGTAATCTATTTGCTAATATTTTGTTTAAAACTTTTGCATCTATATTCATTACAGAAATTGGTCTATAATTTTCTTTCTCTGTCTTGACTCTTCCTGGTTTAGGTATCAGCACCATATTTGTATTATAAAAAGAATTTGGCAAGATTCCTTCTTTACCCATTTTACCAAATACTCTATATAGTATTGGAATTAATTGTTCTTTAAATGTTTGATAGAATTCGCATGTAAATCCATCTGGCCCTGGAGATTTTTTCCTAGGGAGCTCATCAATGGCTTGTTCAATTTCTTTTTCTGAGATGGGGTTATTTAAGTATTTTACTTCCTCTTCTGTTAATCTGGGCAATTTATATTTTTGTAAATATGTATCCATTTCACTAAGATTGTCAAATTTGTTGGCATATAGTTGGGCAAAATAATTCCTAATAATAAAACCACAACTCTATAATGTGGAGTCTGAGTGAGCTACCCCAGGCACTGAGAGGTTTAAATGACTTATCCAGGGTGACAGGTAGTCTGTGTTGTGAATGGTTTGGGTTAAGGTCTTCTAAGACAAAGCTTTTATCCATTAGATCACATTGCTTGAGAATTATGAAGTTCTCTCATATATATATATATAATATATATATATAAAATAAGGACAATTTTAAAAGTTTAATGAACTGAAAGCATTTGATAAAGGGGTAAATGGGAGAGGTGGGAATTTAATGATAACAGAGAAGTGTCATAGATTAATATCACCTAGTTATCCCCTGCTCTATAATCATATTGATTATTGATTCTATTTCTATATAGTTTCCCTAGAAAATTATAACAGCAGCTTACTATAGCAGGATTTTTTGAAGAATTAACCAGACTATAAAAAATAACTTTTTTTTTTTGTTAGGCAGGTCAACCTATAATTTCATAACTATGGGGAAATCCCAGTGTGGAAGCACGCTCCAACAATGTCGATAGGCAGTTTTAGGTAAATTATAATCTTAAAGAATTGCCTGGGTCAGTGAGAAGTGACTTCCCCATGTTCAACCAAGTAGTTTGTGTCAAGCAAAGACTGGAACTAAGGTCTGCCTGATTCCAAAGCTAACCTTCTATCCATCATGACATGTTGCCCTTCAAACAACCAAAATTATGACAATAACAACAATTACTTGCATTTATAGAGAACTTTGGAGTTTATAAAATGTGTTTTACAAGTATTATGGTTACCATGGTGCAGAGTAAAGAACAGTAATATTAAGGGAAGGAGTCCTCTGATTGAGGTCTGTACATACTAGCCCAGTGGGCTAGTGGGCACATACTTGCCCAGTGACCATGGGCAAATAACTCAAACTTTCCGAGCCCAAATTTCATCAATTACAAAATGGAGGTGATAATATTTGCCCTACCTTCCTTGGAATAATTAATATTGCAACTAAGGCAAAAGGTAACAGAAAATTCTAAAGTAGGCTTCGGTGTGCTAAGCATCTCCGGTACTGAAAACAGTTTCCGAGATTGGGAATTATAACTACAAAAGTAACTAGTGCCCTGGTACTGGACATGTTGAAAGTATAAGGGCAAGAACACACAGGACACTCTAAGCAGTTATACCAGAGGTTAAAGGATAACACAGAAAAGCATTACCCATATCCAGATGAGCTGAGTGATTGTGACCTGCACTGGCAGAGGGATCACACCCCACACTGAGAAGTCACACATCCACAACCAAATAGAGTCACCATCTGCCTCCCTGCCTATTTCAGTGTATTGAGAAAAAAAATTAGAAACTGTAAAATATGTCTGCTCAATTTAAGATATTATTATTATTGTCCCCATTTTGCAGATGGGCAAAATGAGACTAATAGAAATTGTGACTTGCCCAAGGTCACCATAAGTGGTGGAAACAGGTATTGTATTTTTAAAAAATCTATCCCCTCTCCCCACAAAAAAAAGCAAAGAAAATAAAATACACAATTCACTTTTTTTGGCTCCATTTCTCTATTTCAAACCAAATCATATGAATAAGAAATTATTTTTTTTTCATCTGACTCATTGATTTTGAACTAGGTATAATTGAATGGATTATTTTCTGGTTTTCCTCTTCAGCACTTATGCAGCTGTATTAAAGCTTTCATACAAACCATCACTCTTATCTGAGTACAAAATTAAGTTTCCATTGTGGATAAAAATTATAGGGCCTAAAATGGGTAGTTGAGATTACAGGAAACAGAAAATCAAATGAAAAGTCAAAATAATTTCTACTGCTGAAGGGAGAACTTGGGAACAGAGCCTTACGATCAGATTTTTTTTATTCTTCATTGTATTTTTTTTTTAAATTTCTGCTTATTGTACTTTGAGGGGAAAGGCACCATAGTAACATGGGGGAAAGATGGCATAGGAAATAGAAAGATTGTTCTTATGATTCATCTCCCTTGTGGTGGTTCTTTGCAGTGCAGATTATGTTTGTTAGCCTGATGTCTGGGTCATAGCCACACTTGTACTCTGTTAGCACAGCAGAGAAGGCAGAGGTATGAGGCCCATGGGGCAGCCACAGGGTATTTCCTCAGGGAAATGTAGTGATCTGAAGTCTTTGTTAGAGCCAACTTCAACGAACACAAAAAAGCAAGGAGAACATCCAGTACTGGTATTTGAAAAGGATCCTTTACAATATTGCTTATGCTACTTTATTATTGTTGAGAGAGAGAGAGACAGAGAGAGAGAGAGAGAGACAGGGAGACAGAGAGGAGATGTTCCAGCAGTGAGGCAACATGGCTGGTGTTCCAGGTGTCATTTTTTCATGGCTACTACTGTATTTCCCTTTCATATGAGTCCTCTCCTGGGTATATGGTGCTGTTAAGTTGCTGAGGTAGGTCCGGCCATGTATTATACAACTGGGGAATGAGTGATCTCTAGTGAGTTTAAGACATGAGGCTACTTCCTGATTTTGTACCTAATGAACTCACAGCTTCCTTACTACCACCTCTCCCATATAACAATATGTAAACCTAGTGACTGGTTGGCAAAGTAGAGGCATTCTTTATAGTAGCAAGGCAAACATAACTAGAAGCTGTTTTTTCACTTCCATTAATTTTCCCAATCCAGAGATCTTGTATCATGTTTTCATTAGAAATCATAAAGTTAGAAAGGAACTCCTGGGATAGCTAGTCCATCCCACACTTGCCTGAGAATGCCCTCTACTACATCCCTAAGAAGTGATCACCCAGACTTCATTTGATGGCCATTTGAGGTGGCCCATTTATTCCACTTTGAGATATTGCTAACTGTTAGGAAATTTTTACTTAAACCAAAAATGTCTGCCCCTTTGAAACATCCATTCATTAATCTTGGAGGCAGCTAGGTAGTGCAATGGATAGAGTCCTGGGTCTGGAGTCAGAAAGAACTGAATTTAAACATAGCCTCAAACACCTACTAACTGTGTGACCCTGGGCAAATCAACCTCTTCTTCAGTCTCCTCAACTATAAATTGGGAATAATAATGGTACCTACTTCACAGGGTAATTATGAGGATCAAATGAAATAATATTTGTAAAATTCCTGGCCTACGGTAGATATTTAATAAATGCTTGTTTTTACCTTGCTTTGTACTGTAGCTTTCTGAATATAGCCTAAAATTATATTACCTTTGGGGATTGGGGGTGCAGTACTCATTTTAAACTTGCAGCCACTAAAACTACTAGTTCATTTTTTACTAACACTGCTGTTTATCCATTTCCCTTCATCTTACACTTATGTGGTTAACTTGGTGATGCCAAGTACAGTACTTTACATTTTTTTCTCTTAAATTTCCTCTTATTAGATTAGATGCACACATCTAGCCTTTTCACATTCTGGAAGATTTTTGACTCTCTTCTCCAAAGCATGAGCTGCCCCTCCGAGCTTTGTATCATTTGAAAATTTGCTAATCTATGATAAAAATGTGAAATGGCATAGGTCCAAGATAGAGCTCTCTGAGTTACAGAAAACATAAGTGAGGACAGTCAGGAAAAAGAAAAAAAAAGCCAGTACCCAAAACCAAAGAGTTGCATTCCAGTAATGGGTAAGGTTGAGTTCGTTGTTTTGGTTTTTTGGTTTTTTGGGGTTTTTTTTTAAGGAAGGTAGGGAGAAGAATCTTTTGTTCCACTAAATTATTAACACACACAAATAATAAGAAGAAATGAAGACTACTAGAATAAATATTGGACTACTGGAATAAAGACTACTGGATAAACTTTATTAGTACCTTCAACCAATCTTTTTATGGTATACTGTTGAAGTCCCCCTGTCCAATTTCACAAGAAATTATTTAAGCAAACGAACAAACAAAAAACCCTAAGATTTTAAATAGAAAAATACCTATCCTTTAGTTTCAAATAAATATCTGGAAATGGCCACTTTGATGTGTTCACCTTCCCCATGACAGGAAGATATCAGTGGGAATCTTCCTGTCAAAATTTGAGGTGAGACATCATTAAAAAAAAAAATTAGTCTTTTATCCAGATGCAAACCCCTAGGGGGAAAAATACTCTGAAGGGAATGGGGAGGGAGAGAAAGAATGTTTATTCTATTCAAAAAATCTCTCCAAACTTCTCTCATTTTTACTTAATGGTACCGACCCAGTCAGATGATTATGCTCCTGACCTTCAGAAAGGTTCTAGAATAGAGAAATAGATCTATCTGATGACCAAGGCTGGATCATGAGAGATTCTGAACCCAGCTATTAAAACCATATTAGGTAGGGAAAAGCTCTCAGATTACTCCCATGTGCCAAGCAAAAACTAGGCACTACCACAAATCCGAAACCTCTGCATGCTTACCTGGATTCATTACCTATGTGGCCTTGGTCAAATTCCCTGGGCTTCAGCTTGTTTTTCTTATCTACAAAGTAAAGGGTTTGGACTATATGGTTTCTAAGGTTTCCCTCTATTTGCTCTAAATTCTATGATGTGGGAAAGTCAGGGAGTGCTCCTTCATTTCTATTAACTTATTGGATCATAGTGTCATAAGATTATGAGATCATGAGCTTAGGACTAGAAGGGACCTTATAGATCATATGACCTAGCTATTGATCATGGACTCTCAACCTTTTCTGTGTCATGGACCTCTTTGGCAATCTGGTAAAAGCTATGGACCACTTCTCAATGCCGTGTCATTAAATGTAATAAATAAAACACATAGGACTACAAAAGAAACAAATTATAATGAAGTACAGTTATCAAAATAACTTTAAAAACAAGTGTGTAGGTCTAGGTTAAGAAGCCCTACTATGTATTACCTAGCCCAACTCTTTCATTTCACAGATGAAGAAACTAAGGCTTAGAGTGACTTATCCCAGGCTTAATAAGTAGTAGCAAATGGTAGAGCCAGTACTTAAATCCATTTCCTCAGACTTCAAATCTAGCACTCTTTAAGTGTAAAGAGTGAGATCACGAGGACTAAATTTTCATAGTTTTGATAGTTTTGATAGCCACCAATAGCAGCAGAAACTAGGGGAGTCTAGTTCCCTTAAGAAGTAATGGAAAACCAAAATTAGAAGGAAAACAAGAAACTGAGGAACGGGGATTCACAGCAAGTTTCTGTGATAAAGGTTTCATTTCTCAAATATATAGTGGATTAAGTCAAATATATAAAAATAAGAGCCATTCTCTAATGGATAAATTCTCAAAGGATATGAACAAGCAGTTTTCAGAAGATATCAAAACTATCGATAGTCAAGTGAAAAATGTTCTAAATTACTAATAATTAGAGAAATGTAAATTAAAACAACTCTGAGGTTCCACAGAAAAGGAAAATGACAAATTCTAGAGGAGTTATAGAAAAATACAGTTATAGAAAATATAGTTATAGTTATAGAAAAATAGGGACACTAATGCACTGCTGGTAGAGGTTTGAACCTGTCTAACCATTCTCTTGAACTATTTGGAACTATGCCCAAAGGGCTGTAAAAAAGTGTATATCCCTGATTAATACCAGTATTAGATCTGTATCCCAAAGAGATTAAAGAAAAGGGAAAAGGACCTATTTGTATAAAAATATTTATAGCAGCTCATTTTGTGGTGGCAAAGAATTGCAAATTGAGGGGTTGTCCATCAGTTGGGGAGAGGCTGAACAAGCTGTGGCATATGATTGTGAGGAAATACCATCATGCTATAGGAAATGATGAGAGAAGGTGGATTCAGATAAATTTAGTAAGACTTATATGATCTGACACAAAATTAAATTAGCAGAACAAGTAGAACATTGTACATGGTAACAACAATATTTTAATGATGATTAATTATGAAAGACTTAACTATTCTAGTCAAGACAAAGATACAAAACATTTCTGAAGGACTCATGACAAAATATGCTATCTGCCTCCAGAGAGAGAATTGATAAACTCTGAGTGCAAATTGAAGCATGTTTTTCACTTTTTCTTTTTCTTTTTTCTTTTTTTCAGTATGGCTAATATGGAAATACATTTTATGTGACTTTACAAGTATAATGGATACCATATTGCTTCCCTTCTCAATGGGCTGGAAAGGAGATGGGGGGAGAGAGAGAATTTAGAACTCAATTTTTTAAATATATACATATATATGTACATATACATATATATAAACATATATATATATATGAAGAAATGGTAAGATTGAGCCAACCCTTCCTTTCCTGGAAGCCTACCCAAAGAATACCTTGATTGGACCTTTTCAATACTCTTCAGCCTTCTCCTTAGGACATAATCCATTAGAAGGTAGCCTAAGCCTTCTAAATCACCAATTTTCATTACCTTGCTAGAATATACCTTACACAATGTGGTTTAGTGCAAAGAAGGCTAAACTTGGCTAAAGAAAACTCTTGATTTTATGCAAATCACCCTCTTGGAGTCTTTGTTTCCTAATTTGTGAATCTGGGGCAATAATATTTATTATACCTAGCTCTCAGGGTTGTTGCTGGAACAAATAATGTATGCAGAGGTGCTCTGCAGGCTATCCAGTGCTTGATAAATAACCACAGACGTACACAGTGTTTGACGTACCTTATCTCATTTTTATCATCATAAATAGTGGGCCAGCCTTAGAATCAGGAAGACTGGAAGTCAAGACCAGATTCTAAAACATACTAGCTGTATGACTATGGGCAAGAGTCACTTCATCTCAGAGCCCCCAGGCAACTCTTCAAAACTAAAAGTTAGAGATTAATTGATTCACTTGCTCTATTGGAGGGAATTTCTACATTGGGAGATCCCTAACTAATGAAATTGTGAATCTAGATCCCCTCCCAAAAAACGTCACACTAACCTGTTAGGTAGCTGCTATAGTTATTCTTGTCCTCTCCATCTTACAGATGAACAAATGGAGGCCCAAAGCAATTAAATAATTTTTCCCAAATTTATAAAGCTGTGAGAAGTGGGATTTAAAGCCAGGTCTTCTGAACTCCAAGATCAGCACTCTATTCACTATTTTTACCAAAGTAGAAGACTATCTATAAATGTTAAGGCTATCATCATCACCACCATCATCATCATCATCATTATATAAGTATTAGTCCATCATTTTCAAATCAATTTAAAAATCCGAAGACATCTGGCTCAAGCCTTTATGAGTGGGGGAAGGGAGGAGAGAGGAAAATTAATTTAGAAATTAAATCTTTGTTAGATGGAAATGGCAAATCAAATGTGTTGATGATATTAAAAGCTATGGTCTTGAGCATTCTAGTTGTGGTTAAGAGCTCAATGGAATTATACTTCTGGAAAAGTCCATCCTTTCTCCTAGAATCCAAAAATCTCAGATCAAAAAGGAACCTTAAAAGTCATTCTGCCTAATCCATATCCAATAAACATCTCTAACATTCCTCTAACGTTAAGTGGTCATCCATCCTTAACTTGGAATGAGACCAATAACCCCAATGTTTTCTCATTTGAAGAATTCTAAAACTGCTACCATCATCCTATACTTGGTTTGTTAATTTCTACTTGTGAAGGATTCTGATACTGATATAAAAGGGAATCAATTTCTCTTAATTCAGTAGTAGCCAACAGCAAGATGGCTTCCCTCACTAGCTAACTTTCCATGTACTCATCTCTCAGGCTGGACAAGGAACATGTGGAAGATAAAAAATAAAGATGAGGAGTTTGGTGGTAGAAACCATTTGTGCCATCAAAGCAGTCACCATAATTCACTTTGTTTGGAAAAGAAAAAAAAATGCCTAAATGGCTCTATGAAGTGACTTCATCTGGTCTATTTCAAAAGGTAGCAAGAGAGTCTAGAGATATTTTGGTAGAACATGGGCTCTTGACAAAGAGTTGTCTCATACAAGTGATGTAGCTAGGGTCCAAGATCAAATTGGACTACAGTATCAAGATGGATGCTTGCCAAGAAGTCCTTATCTGGAGCATTCCAGGCCTCATTTGTAACAAAGGAGAGCCTCAGGATGTATTTCAAAAAACCCCATTATGAACCTGGATCAGATTTCCCATACAAAGTTTAGTATGAAAAGTTTCAGTATGCCTTATCTGATGAAGTCCGCTGGGAATGAGACTGAATATTTGTAGCACCCTGAGTGAAAGATGACAAGTACTCAAAATAAGAGTTTTAACGGGAATTTTGGGGGGGAGGTGCAAGTGAGGGGAAGAGGCTCACCTGAAGTGTTGTCCAGGGATAAAAGTTCTTGTTAAAAGACTGGTCACTTTGGGAGAGAGAGGAAAGAAAGATGGCAGGGGAAAGACAAAAGGATGCAGCTGCCAGAAAGGAGAACTACTCTTCAGGACAACACTTATAAGCACCCTCGAAATTCCTCCCCCCAACCTAGTGTCCCCACCCTAGTTACTGAACTTTAAACTTCATGGCTCAGTTTGAGTTTGGAAACCTATACTAGACTTTTTACAAAAGCAAATACTGGTTTCTAGCCCATAAAAATAAACAGAAAACAGAAAACAAAAAAACCTCACAGTCTCCCTAATCTCTGTACTCATGGTCATGATTTTAACTTCCTTCCAAACAATCTTTGTTGCTGAACACAATGAAGGTTGATGAGTGGAATATGTGAAAGGGAGAATTTGTATGGAGAATCAAAAGAATGAAGAACAACTGGGCATGGATTTGTCAAGCTTATGAAAGGAGAAATTTAATCCCCAATCTACATTCTGCTCTCTTTGTAGATAGATAGAAAGATAGATAAATAAGCAGACACACATCTATATCTCTATATATGCATACACATATAAAGGTATATGTATCATTCCAAATAGTCCACCACAGCAGTACCCACATCACAATCCACCAAAATTTCCCAAATCAATAACCCTCACTAAGAATCCAATGCAGATGTTTATAATGCACCTTCAGGTACATGCTTACATTGGCATTTGAAAGGGTTCTGCCCTTATAGATCAGCCATTATTAGTACCGAAAGTTTAGGCTCAAAACAGTGGTATTTACTGGCATAGTGGATAGAGCTCTGAGCCTGAAGTTGGGAAGAACTGAGTTCAAATCCAGCCTCAGACATCTACTAGCTGTGTGACCCTGGGGAATTCATTTAACCTCTGTCTGCTTCAGTTACCTCAACTGTAAAATGGGCATAATAATGGCACTTACCTGGCAGCAGCTTGGGGGAATCAAATGAGATTATATCCATAAAAGTACTTAGCATAGAGCCTGATTCATAATTGGCATTATATAAATGCTTATTCCCTTCCTCAATACAAATAACAATGAGCAACGAGTCAACTAAAATGAAATCTAATTTTTAAATGACAAAACAAATATATGTATGTGTACATACATATATACATACATAGTGCAAACTTATATCATTATACACACACACATGTGTGTGTATGTGTCTGTGAGTGTCTCTGTGTGTGTATATACTTTAAGATTCCCCACAATGAGAAAGCAACTTGGAGTTGCTAGTTACGCAGTTCTTTTAAGTAAAGGGAGAGAAATGCAAAGGGGTGAAAAGTGTTAGATTTAATACCCAAAGGCTATATGGTTCAGATCTTGGCTCTGACAGTTGCTATCTATGTTACCCTGGTCAAATCAGTTAACTTCTCTCAGTTTTAATTTTCTCATCTATAAATCAGAGAAGATCTCTTCCTGTTCTAAATCCTTAATAAGGATTTAGAATCCCCACCCCTAAACACACGCACTCATTTCCTATTCCCTGGGGGAAAGGTGTTCCCTCCTTTGCCCAAATTCTACCAATTCTAAATCTATTCAATTTGCAGTTGGAAATGTCAGGAAAATACTGCAGCAACTGAATCCTGCCTTTCTATCTATCTAACCATCTGTCTATCTATTTGTCTTTCTATTCCAAGATGCACAAGAGGTTCCGTCTTGTTAAATTAAAAAAAAAAAACTCTGTTCTTGACAATTTTTTAACAATTCCTTGATGTTTTGGAATAGATATGATTCAGAAAAGCTTCTTGTAAAGCAAATATTTTCCCACAGGGAAAACAGAAATCCAATATGCTATTTGTTGGAGAAGTAATAACACCCTGACTGTTGTAGTTCTAGGAGTCTTTTTTGGAAAATTAGAGAGTAGTTTTTTCCTCTGGGCTCACCCCTCTGCAGTCACATATCTCAGCCCCATCCTTCCCTAGACCAATCACATGTAATGAATCCATATGATTTATGATTTTATTGACCCTGGTCTTGTTTCTTCTCAGGATTCATCTTAATGAAAACTTCCATTAAAAAAATCTACCTTTGCATATAAGTTGCTTTATCTTGGCCTAAAGGAATTTTCATCATGTCTAGGAATCCCCGGACTATTGATCTGAATCTCTTGGGACGTCACTCCCCATTTCCTCTTTGTCTGGGCATTTGCAGTATCTCATAGATTAGTCCAAAATATTACACAGTCATCATCATTATTCAGTGATGCCAACTAACAGATGTTGTAAAGCCTCAGGTTCTACAATTACATTAGTATTCAACTTTACAGATGTTGAAAGTTGGAAATTTGGTTTAGTCAACAATAAAATGTGAGCTTCCAGAAGGGCCATGGTTTTTTGTTTTGTTTTGTTTTTTTCTTTTTTGCCTCTGTACTCTGAGTGCCTAGCACATAATAGGTTTTTAATAAATGCTCATTGAATTGAATGAACAAATTTATTGAGCATATCTCTTCCTCAGATAAAGGGTCATAGGATTTAGAGCTAGAAGAGATTTTAGCTCTGACCTAATCCTGGGGTTGGGGCCCAAGGGCAGGAGTTCCAGAGCTGAAAACGTTAAGTTCTTCAAGGCAAACTCTCAGGTCCAGGCAAGGTAGAATCAAAGATGACAAAGACAAGCCTGGGTGCCTGAGGAGTGAAGTACTACCATGTGCCTTCTTCCTGAGGAGATCCCAGTTCTACACAATGACTAAATCACTACCTCTCTTTGATAGAGACTCCAAAATTGCTGAGAATAATATCAGGACTCAGTACTCATTTTGTATTTTCAATGCCCAGTAACATTTCACAAATATGAATTTCCTGAAAAACAATAGGCCCAGAATTGCTTGGCAAATAGCAGATAGTGCCTGGTGAAACTGCCTTGTGAGGAACAGCTCATTCTTATGCACTCCAGCTTCTCCAATGCCACTGAGACAGAGGGCAGCTAAGAACTGACTTTGCAAGTGATGGAAACAAAGAAGTATTAAGCATTAGTGTACAGCCAAGTTACAATGTAGGCAGCCTGACAGTCTTCATCTTGTCCTCCCACTATCAAAACATCATTCAAAATTAAGAATAATAAGAGCTAGCGCTTATATGGAATTTCAAGGCTTGCAAACCATTTTACACATATTTGGGGGAAGCTAGGTGGTGCCATAGTGCACAGAGTGCCAGACCTGGAGTCAGGAGGACTCGTCTCCCTGAGCTCAAATCTGGTCTCAGACACTTAGTAGCTGTGTGACCCTGGGCAAGTCACTTAACCTGTTTGCTTCAGTTTCTTCATCTGTAAAATGAGCTGGAGAAGGAAATGGTAAACCACCTCAGTATCTTTGCCAAGAAAACCCCAAATAGAGTCACAAAGAGTCAGACATGACTGATTAACATTGCACATATTTTCTCATTTGATCCTCAGAACAACCCTATGAGGTAATATTATTTTACATCCTCAATGAGAAAGGTGAAGTAACTTACCTGGGGTCACACAGCTAGTATCTGAGGCAAAACTTGAACCTGGCTTTTCTTTATCCAAAGGGCAGCACAGTATTCACTACTTCTCTGCCTCTTTTTTTTTTTTTTTGGAGGCAATCAGGGTTAAGTGACTTACCCAGGGTCACACAGCTGGTAAATGTCTGAGGCCAGATTTGAATGGAGGTACTCCTGACTCAAGGGCTGGTACTCTATCCACTGCACCACCTAGCTCTAGCTGCCTCTATTTATGAAGTATGCTATTAGTTGGCTATTATGGACTATGCCATATGAGGTGCAGGATACAAAGAAGTATAATCTGGTCTCTGTCCTCACCAGAATTTATGTTCTAACTGGAGAGACAAGATCTAGGAGCTTTTCAGAAACAAAAGTACAAAACTTGAATCTTTTGATGGATCTATGCATACTACCACCAATGGTGCCAGTGCCAACCCAGAATATCTTCCCATCCACAGAAACTCCTTTCCATACCTGCTAAATCCTCCATAGTGAGTAAACCTGATGGGCTGAGAGACTCCACTTCATTCTCTTGATTCTGTATGAATTTTAATACATCAGGTGGGCTGGTCATTACTTATCCTTCACTCATTACTCCATCTTCTTTTCTGTTCTGACATCTTATAGTCAATATCTCTGAACCTTCATCCCATGTGTAATTAATTCTTTGATGGTAATATGTTATAACCACTCACACTCAACAGCAGCCTGATCATTATCCTTTGGATGACTCTGCAAGTTTAATTCTTCAGAGACTTTCCTAAGTCTCTGTTCACAGCCATAGGGCATCAGCACAAGAATACTGATTTTTAAAAGATAGGCCTTTGTATGGGGAGAAGCTTAGGGTCATTAAGAGCATTCTGCAATTTCCCAAAAGCAATTCAACTTATTTTTCTGTTTTTCAATTCAGGGCCCAGTTGACTGCCCATCCTTGTTTTCCATCAGATTTATAATTCTAGTGCCTTCCCTCTGCTGATTATCTCCTATTTATCCTGCAAATAGCTTATTTGTGTATATTTGTTTGCATATTGTCTCCTCCATTAGATTATGAGCTCCTTGAGGGTAAGGTCAATCTTTTGCCTCTTTTTAGCACTTAGCACAATGCCTGACACATAGTAGGTGCTTAATAAATGTTTAATGATTGGTTGATGAACCAGCAATTTTCATTTCTTTACTTTTTCTCTGTGTAGATAGTTGAGTAAACATGAATGATTGTGGATTATATTTAGAAGGCTCTGCAATGTTCCAGGGCTAATACAATCAGCACAATGTCATCTACAAATAGGAGCATATGAAGGGGCTCACCATCTATAGGGAATCCAACTTCCATTCGGACTCCATGTTGGACTTTTTCCATGGCAATGGAAAATAACTGGTGAGCAGCAATCATCTTGTTTTGTAAATCACTTGATATTAATAATCAAGGAGTTAAGTGTTTTGCTTTATCTTCTGAGGAACCTTGCATGATTTTGGCATGTGCATAGGTAAAACCTTGTTAGGGGAGAAACTTAAAGTGGAATTTTTCTCTACTGAATCAGACGCTTTTCTATAGTCAGCAAATAGTAAGTACAATGGGATATTGTATCTTCTGTACCTTTCAGGAGACAGATTAGGGCTCTGTAAAAAGAATTTTAAGTCATCTGCATAAGAAATGATAAATGATCCCCTGAGAGCTGATGAGATTACCAAGGAGGAAAGTAGAAAGAAGGAGAGAAAGGAGAAAAGAACCCAAGATAGAACTTCAAGGAATACCTATCTTCAGGCATAGAAAAACTGAGAAGTGGTCAGACAGGGAGAGCATTATCAAGAAAAAATAGCATCCCAGAAGTCAGAGGATAGAGGGTTTAGGAGGAGGAGTTGGTTAATCATGTCATCTCTGAGGAACAAAGACAACATACAGGACATTGCAAGGAGGGTTGGGATACATACACATATCACACAAGGGAGGAAGGGTTGGTTATTGAACAAAGTGAGGCAGGAGTATCAGGAAAATTTAGTTCATTCATAGTGTACATGCCTCAATTTACTCTCTGATGGATCTTCCAGTAACTAAGGCAGTGGATAGAATGGAAAAAGTACCAGACCTGGAGTAGGAAGATTCATCTTCTTGAGTTCAGATCTGGCCTCAGACACTTACTAGCTATGTGACCCTGGGCAAGTCACTTAACTCTGTTTGCCTCAGTTTCCTCAACTGTAAAAAGAGCTGGAGAAGGAAATGGCAAACCACTCCAGTACCTTCACCAAGAAAACCCAAATGGGGCCATGAAGAGTTGGACATGACTGAAAAATGACTGAACAACAAGATCTTCCAGCAATATTGGATGACGTCTGATGCTAAGCAGCAATGGCTATTAGCATCTCACTGGTATTTGTAGACAAAGCCATACTGGAGTCTTTCACCATGGACGAACGCTATGGCCCTGTCAAGTGGTTGCAATATGGTTATATCTACTGTACATTTGCCCAAAGACAATACATTAGTGCCTTTAGGCTCTGAATAACCATTTTCTTGCTTTGTCTGACTTAGAACTATAAGCAGCCCCTCATTGCTATAACCTGTAAGAGTAAATATTAATTCATCTAGTGGTTGGCAAATATATTACAATCTGTGACTTTAGTCCTATATTCCAAATTTCCCATAGGAGTATGACTTCCAAACTTCTTGTATTTTCACTTAGACTGCTGGCTAATAATATCTGATAAGCAATTATCAGCACCTTTTGCTTGTATTGCTAATAACAATCTGTCCATCACTTGGTCTGCTACTTAATATCCCCAAAATGCACCTGCATGTGTTTTAGCTATGATAGAAGTCTCAGAGGTTGGATCAATGATTTGTAGTTTCCCTGAGAGGAATATCTGTGATCAGAGTATTTGGGATACCCAAAGAATGGCTGGTGAGTGCTGAAAACTGTAAAGTAGTTTCTCCTAACAAAAAGTTAGGTATCTAGCGCCATAGAATGTTACTGTCAAATTAGGACACATACAACACTCAAATGATATGGAAACCAAGGGCCTATTTTTCTGCTAAAAAGAAAGCTGCTAAATATCTGCTAAGCTCAAGGAATAAAACATAGTTATCAAGAATTTGATCAGTACCACAAGTCACACATACATAAAATAAGTTGTCCCATTACTGATCAATCCCAAGTTTCTAATCTTTGAGTTACTTGTACAGAACATACTGGATCATGTCATATAAAAATAGATTGTTTGGTCTTTTATTGGAATTCTTGGGCAAAAGAGATGACCTTTTAGTAACCTTATATTGTGGCTCACCTCCTCTAATGAAATCTTGTTCTGATGTCTCATCATGTCATGGAGATGACCCTGAGCTCTTAAAGGTTATTCCAGGGAAATACAAGCCCTGGTCGAAAAGGCTGCTGAGCTAAAAAAAAAAAAAAAAAATAGGCTTCAGGTATGGATCTGCTACTGGCTGTTTCTTGCTGGAGGACCAACATACTTAAGTTCAAAGAACCTCATCACTTGATTGTTCATCAGATTTGATTTTTGTCTTCTTTTCTTTTGTTGTTGTTGCAGGGTTTTTTGTACACAAAAACCACGGTACGTTATAGAAACATTGTGGACTTTGGAGTCAGGAGTTTTGGGTTTAAATCTTATGTCAGATATTAACTACTTGTGTGACTTTGGGCAAGTTATTTCCAATGAAGGTGTTAGACTAAAAGACCCCTAAGGCCTTGTCTGACTCAAAATCAATTCTCCTCTTACTTTGTGAGCTCATCAAGATTGTATAGTAAAGCAAAGAATAACTCAGGGATAGAATGAAATGTTAGTTTGGAAGATTTGGGTTAAAATTGAGCCTTGGATCCTTTCGAGCAGTGGGACCATGGACAAATCACTTTATTCCTCCAGGTCTCAGTATTCCCACCTGTAAATTGGGGATAATAAAGCCCATTTACCTCACATGTTTGCTGTGAGACAAAAATGGGAAAAAAAAAGCCTATGAATGCCAGTTGTAATGATTATTGTTGTGATCTAGGTAGGTGAGAAAGCACTCATGCTGATGAAATCACCAATTTGAAGCGTTGAAGAAGCATGCAGCTCACTTAAGTGTTTTTCTTTGCCGATATTCTTTCGCTTCCTTTAGAAAAGCAGCTTCTCTTTCCATAGAAGAATACTGGGGAATGCTTGTGTTTGTATAACACTTTTCCTCCAAGGATCATATTGTGCTTGGCAATCACCCTTTCATCAATCCTCACATCATTCCTGTGAGATAAGTTGGTATAAAAATATAATTAAGCACATTTTACAACTAGAGGAAGTGAAGGCCCATAGGGCTGTGAGGGCTTGGGGGTGGGGGAAGAAGAACAGAGACTTTTATTTTGTTGCTTAAAGGTCTAACAACAAGACAACATTTTTTTTTTTTTTGGAAAAAAAAAACTGGTAGAAAATTAGAAATTATTAGAATTAATATGAAGGGTTTTCTTGGAAAAGGAAAGATAGACAACTCTCAATAGAATGAAGGTTCCCTGGTTTTTGAGAGAAGAGGGGGATTTCATTTTTCAAAGTTAAATATGCAGGCATGTGATGTTTAGCTGGAAATTGAGCTCTTCCTTCACTATCCTAAGATACCAAGAAAATGGAGAAATATCTAACCTTTTGGAGGAAAAGTGCTATAACCAACATCTCTATTTCAATAAAGGACAAAGAGTGTTATAAATCCAAGGGATTCATACATTATTGAAATGTCTAAAATAATATTACAGATCCTGGGATGCCCAGATCCATTTCTCTTAGCATTATTTTACTTCAGAGGGTCATCATCCAAGGACCTCAAAGAACCAGCCTCTTGCAATATGTTCGTGATACCAACAGCTAAAAAAGGACTGGAAGATTTGATTTTAGGTGAGGAAACCAAGGACCTGGTATCTCGTAATGCTTAAAACAATATCATTTGGTTGTATCTCCATTACAATGACAAGCATCTAGACTCAAAGAAGTTACTCTAAAGCATGTTAAGCACTGTTTTTCAAATCAGGTCCAGCTAACCTTTAAAAATGATACTCCTGGAGTTTTTATTACAATTTTTAAAAATCAGCTACCAGGATTTCCTTTGTTGGCACTGAAAGAGATCAAATTAATGTGTATTGGCTTTAGTAAACAATTAGTCTGGGCCAGTATGGTAGGAGAGTGGCCAGCAGGCTAAGAAAAAAAGCATTGTCAGAAATTGAAAACAAATAAAATTGGGCACAGTGTTCTGAAAAAAAAAAATGATACTCTATGCCACCAGATCTGAAATTAGAATTCTTTCAAATTATGTTTGCCTGTAAAAGGAGGTGTTTGGCCTAGATGTTCTCCAGGATCTCTTCCAGCAAAAAGAAAGGGATGAGACCTATGAAGTAATTTTTGAACAAGAAAGTATTGTATATGTTATGAGTAGATCCTTTCTACTACCTCCTGGACAAGATGTGAATGTTCCTTTTCTAGAATCCCTGCTTTATTTCCGAGGTCACAAAGCCTTTGGTCTGTCATTGTCTCACATTGCAGTAACCATGATGGAGTTCATATGCCTGAACTAGTCCTTGGTCGTCCAAAGATCTTCCTAAGGCGGACATCAAATGCTCCAAAGAGTCCTCCTGTAAGAGAGGATGCCAGAAGCCTTGGAAGGAAAAAGCAGCCACAAGGGGAGCCACAGCTATACACCTACAAAGCAGATAGACGCAGAGCCTCCGAGGACACAGACACTGATATTAGGTTGCACATATACCTGGAGAGAGGCCAGTATATCCATGTGGCTCTGACAGGAACCACATGTACCTGGGGTATGAGATCAGAAAGATATGGGAAGAGAAACACAGCCTAGATGAGAGACAGAGAGGGGAAAGTGATTTGGAGGCTAAATAAGTAAAGGTGGGAGAGGAGGTGGAGATGCTCAGCATCACCTGGAACCAGAGAAAAACTTTCAGGCTGTCCCATCTGTGTGGTACTAAAGACATGCTGGAAGACAGACTAATATATAGTAGAAAGCATATTAGATCTGGAATCAGAGGTCCTGGTTTCAAATCCTACCTCTGAGGCTTACTATTACCTGTTTGACCCTGAACAAGTCATTTAGCCTTCTTGGGCCTCAGTTTCCTCATCTGTAAAATAGGGTGGTTGGACCAGATGCCATCTAAGATCTCTGTCAGTTTCAGATGGATGATCGATCCTATTTACAATAAAGGGTTATCTAAATTTATCCTTTATTTATGTAGACCAAATAGCTCCAGAGGGAATGACAAAATCCACCAGAGGAAAAGTTGTTTGATACCCTCCTAAAATGGGAAGAGAATTCTCCTGATTATAACAGTCAGGTAGAAGTCTGTTCTGCACATATTGTCCATTTGAATAGAACTTGTCCAATATTACCTATCTTGTTACCCTAAGCTTCCTAAGGGAGCTGAGGCCCCTTAATGGGGAAAAAAATGAACCAAAATATGTTGTTTCCAAGAGAAGTATTATATGGGATATTATCCATAGAGATTACTATTGAGAAAAATCTCCAAGGTAAACTCGATCCATAATCCCAAAGTCTAGTCTAATTACCTGTTGACACATGGCTGACATATACAATGTAATATACTGATACAATTGAGCACAAAATATTATGGGACAAATGCCCAGAGAATAAAATAGCATACATTAAGATGCTAGTTGTGCACATAATAAGTGAAAAAAGAGATGGAGAAGGGAAAGCTCACTGTGGTTTGTTTGGGAGACTTCACAGAACATGCAAAAATGGAACAGGACCTTCAATGATGAATCAATTATGAATAATAGGGGGTGGGGAAAACAGCGGTTGGGAAAATTAAGACAATTGACTGAACAGATAACATGAATGCTGTTGAAATCTTGTGGAAGTGGAAATGTTGTTTCTTTTCTAGACAAAGTCTAAAAATTAATTTTACAAATGAATCCAAACTAGCTTTCTTCTCATATGGGCAGTACTTCAGAAAACTAAAAACAGACGTGTATGGCTTCTTTGGATTTAAGAGCTAACTTCCTCATGATTTAGCTGAACAGAAGAGTTTATTCTTTTACTTAAGTTTTAACATATGTAGGAAATTAATAACAGAGTAAATTAACTTAGAATGTACTACAAAAATTAAACCAGCTACTATATGTCACTGGTAAGTAATGATATCATATTATTTTTTAAAAAATAAATCCTGAATAAAAGAAGGAGATATTTGGATCTGAATGCCTGTAAAGTAGCATTTAAATTTGATTCCCAATGTCATTAGAACAAAAGTTTGACTTCCCCCACACACCCCATTTTCTGTTTTAGTTTTCCGTTTATATTTAGACTTCAAGACTATTTGCTCTTCACTAAAACCCAGTGTAGTAATAAAATTCAGCATACTCAAATATATTCCAAAAGGTTAATAACACCCCAAAACTCCTCTGCTCAGCTATAGACTTTTGCTGGTACTGTTTCCAACCTGTCTGTCCAGGATGATTACACATTATTCCCTCTTACCTACTTTATAGTCTTCTTAGCTGCCCCTACTACCCACCTCACTCCTATCTCTCTATATTTATTTTGACTACATTTTGCTTTTATTTATTAATGTATGTGTGGTTTAATCCCTATTGCTCCTAGCTCAACAACAATGACAGTAAAAATAAAAGATAAAAATTTTAAATTCATTGTCAAGTCAAGTTTTTGTTAAGTGCCCAGTAAGTGCCAAGCACTGTGCTAAGGGTTGGAAATTTAAAGAAAGGCAAAACAAAACAAAATGAAAAAGTCCCTGGTCTCCAGGATCACAGTATAGTGGAGTGAAGAGGGAAGGGGAGGGAAGTAGATAACATGAAAATAATCACATACAAACAAGATGTAGACAAGATAAATCAAAGGGGAATCAGGAAATACTTTCAGTAGAAGGTAGGATTTTATCTGGGACTTGAAACAGACCAGGAGATGGAGATGAGGGATAAGGAAATTCCAGGTATGGGGGACAGCTATGAAAACTCATGAAGTCAGTAGGGAGAGTGTCTTATTCAAAGAACAACAAGGAGAACAGTGTCATTGCATCACAGAATATGTGGGCAAGCTGGGATGGGGAGTAAGGTGTAGAAAAGTCAGAATGGACCAGATTATAAAGGGCTTTAAAAGCCAGACAGAGGACTTTATATTTGACAATAGAGGCAATAGGAAGCTATTTAAGTTTATTGAATGGGGTGTGTGTCTGTGTGTGTGTGTCTGTGTGTCTGTGTGTCTGTGTGTGTCTGTGTCTGTGTACCAGTAAGAGGATCAATGTCACTGTGTAATAAGACTTCAAAAATACAGAGGGGGTAGGTTGTGGAGCATTTTAAACGACATAAAGAAAAATTTCTATTTTATATTGAGCATGGGGGGAGAGGTGCAGTGATATTATCAGGCCTGCACTTTAGGAAAACTACTCTGGGGGCAGCTAGGTGGTACAGTGGATAGAGCACCAGCCCTGAACTCAGGAGGACCTGAGTTCAAATCCGGCCTCAGACCAAACACTTGACACTTACTGGCTGTGTGACCCTGGGCAAGTCACTTAACCCCAATTGCCTCACCAAAAAAACAAAAACAAAAAAAAAAGGAAAACTACTTTGGCAGGTAAGAGGAAGATGTATTGGAATGGGGAGATACTTGAGGCAGGGAGACAGAAGAGTATTGCAATAGACCAGGTGTGAAGCGATAATGGTCTACAAGGAGGGGGATGGCTGTGTGAGTGGAGAGAAGTGGACAAATACGAGGAATTTTGTAAAGATAGAAACAAAAAGACTGGACAACAGACTGGATATGGGGTTAGTGTGAGTGAGAAGTCAAATATGATACTGTAGATGTATGTCCAAGTACCTAAGAAAATGGCGGTGTCCTCAACAATAATAAGGAAGTTAGGAAGAAGGGGAAGGGTTAGGAGGAAAGATAGCGACTTCTATTTTCGACATGAATTTTAGATATCTAAGATAATTAGTTCCAGATGTACAAGATTCAGTCCTAGATAGTGTGGAGGCTTTGCAAAACAGTTTTATGGGACAGCTAAGGTATTCAAATAGAATTGTGCATGCCTATTACTTTAATAATATTTTCTTTTCTTTTTTCAATATACCGTAGATCCCTGCCTTGCTAATCCTTTTATAGTAAGGTGACTCATGTGAAGACAATTGAGTCCTAATTTGTCTCCTTGCTTCCAGTCTTTCACCTCTAATCTATCTTCGATATAACTACCAAATTAATACTAAGATTCAGGTCATCCCTCTAGCCAAAAATCTTCGGTGTCTCTCTTATGTCTTTAGGATAAAATACAAGCTCTTCAATCTTATATTTAAAGCCTTCCACATTCTGGCTCCCACCTACCCATCTAGACTGACTTACATCACTCCTTTTCACATGCCAAACTCTACTCTTTGCTATTCCTAGAAACTCAACATGTCATCTTCTATTTCTGTGGCTCTGTATAAGCTATCCCTATGCCTTAAAATGCACTCCTTCCTCACCTCTGCTTCTTAAAAATGATAACTTCCTTCAAATCCCAGTTCAGGGGACACCTCCTGAGTCAAATACAAATTGCTCTGTATGTAC
Organism: Vombatus ursinus; assembly: GCF_900497805.2. NCBI lineage: Eukaryota > Metazoa > Chordata > Mammalia > Diprotodontia > Vombatidae > Vombatus > Vombatus ursinus. The sequence goes on from NW_020954598.1 coordinate 17,408,706, forward strand.
TTATCTGTGAATAAGTTGTATATCCCAAGAAAAAAAATGAACTTCTCAAGGGCAAAGAATTTTGTTTTGATCTTTATATCTCTAGTATGCAAACTACAGTTTACAGTGTCTAGTGCAGGAGAGTGGTGAATTACATTGAATTGAATATTAGGGACTTAAGAGATCACCAAATCATCCCACCAGTAAATTTGTATTCTGGGGGAAATCAAACAGCAAGCTTTTAGGGCTATCTAATATGGTCCAAATTAAAATGACAAGTCATAGAAGAATTAGGTTTTTTAAAAGATAAGATAGCCCTACCACCACCCTCCACTGCTTCAACCTACAACATTAATTTGTTTCTTCCAGTAGCAAATTGAGACTCAAAAACTGAAGGCCAAAAAACAAACAAAAAACTCTAGTTAATAACCTTTTTATCAATAGTCTGAAAAGCTCAGAATGGAATAAGGTCTATTAGTGTTTTAACAATACTTTCCCTTTTCCCTCTATTCAATTCACTTCCCAGGCAAAAATTAAGGCCAACTATTATCAACTGAAAAGGAGAAGTCTACAATCCCACTGGGCTTGGACCAAAATTGAATTCATGGGGAAGAGCTTTTGGTCAATTTAGAAAGGAAGGTCAGGTGGACCATTGGACACTCATTTGAGATGTTGATCATTTCCTTTAAGACTTAGGTATCAGAGAGCAATTGACTATGATCACTCTAAGGAAAAAACTTCTGGGAAAATAGGGTTTAAAACCTCCTTCTGCACCATCTCTGAAGAACTAAAGGAAATTCTAGCTCTAGAGCTGACTTGTGGACAATTACCCTGGCAAAAAATGTGGTTTACTAAGCCAATAATTGTTTTCTTTACAATGACCCTGGGAAGTAGGCAGTGCATTCATATTATCTCTATGTTACCGAAGAGGAAACTGAGGATTAAGGGACTTGCCTAGCAGTTTACAAGGAGCTAAAGTCTTGAGCTTTGACTCAAACCCAGGTTTTTTGACCCTAAGACATGTTCTTTTATGACTATATCATGCTATCAATGCCACTGAAAGTCACCTCAAACCCCTGTAAGGATTCTATAGAGATATCTGCTAAAAATACATAGTTAATACTTTCCAGTATCAGGAAGAATTTTAAAGATCCTGAAGCCATTGACTGCCAAGGTCCCATGACCTCAAAAGTCACAAATGAGAGAGCAGAGAAGGCTTCAGAAGGCATTACCAAGGACACAGCCTTCACCAACCTTTAGACAACAGTCTTAAATGAGATTAAAAAAAAAAAAAGCAGGACTAGCACTACAGCCCAAAGGCACTAAAGTCACCCTCCCTTGGGAAAAACAGACATAGAGGGTGGGAGAAGAGACCCTTGGAAACATGAAGAAGAGGTGGAATGCTAGACCTTATAGCAAAGAGCTAATAGCTTTCTGGGAAGGGGGATGCGAAATGTGGTTTAGTAGACAGAGCTCCCTGGGTCAAGATGAACCGAGTTCAAATCCAACCTCAAATACTTATTAGCTGTGTGACCCTGCTGTCCAAGTCATTTAATCACAGTTTTCTCAACAGTAAAACGGGGATAATAATAGCACCTATTTCCCAGGGTTGTTGTTTGGATCAAACGAGATACATCTGTAAAGTATTTAGATTGCTTTAGCGCCTAGGACGAAGTGGGGGTTATAGAAATGCTTATTTCCTTTCTTCTTTCCTTCTTTCCTTCCTTTTTTCTTTCCTTCTTTCATTCCTTCCTTCCTTCCTTCCTTCCTCTCTTCCTTCCCTCTTTCTTTCCACCATCCCATCCCCTATAAAGGCAAAAGAATCCCTCAGAATATCATGTTAGAACTAGTAGCTGCTTGGGTACCATCAGTCATCATAAGACCTTTATTATACAACAGAGGAAACTGTGACCTCAGAGCAAAAAATCAACTTCCCCAAATACAGCTTATGGCACTCTTACTGAAATCGAGGCTAACCCGGGGTATGGTCAGATGGAGTCCCAGTTTCTGAGACTGGCAGATTGTCAGATCTTAAAGGGACTTTAGTTAGAAACCATCTTATCCAATTCCCTAATTTCTCAGAGGAAGAAATAGAGACCTAGAGTCAGGGTCAGAGCAAGAACTAGAATCTCAATTCTCCTGACTCACACAGTCTATTGCTTCCAGTGAGCCTTTCCAGGTCAACAGCCCAGGCAGGCTCTTAAGACTCAGCACGGGAAGCTAACTAAGCAGGAGAAGGGAGGGGGAGGTGGGCACTAGGCCCTTCCAGGCTCACCTTGGCCCCAGGCTCACTGTCCTACTTTTTTTGGCCCCTCTGGAAAGTTTAAGCTACTCTGGTGAGCAAAGCCTAGAAGAAAAGAAAAAGCCTGAGAATGGGGCACTTAGGGGCTGCTCCTTAAAAGTCTTCAGAACTTGTTCTGTCTGAAGTGCTCCAATTCCCCATGGCCTCTCTGGCAGGACTGATCGATGAGGCTAGGAAAACCCCTAGGCTTGGGGGAGCTTTTCCCTTCCTAGGGAAAGAACAGAATCCCTGCAGTACTCTGCCCTCTCATTCAAACCAACCATTTTTTTTTTGACAAGGCAATTGAGGTTAAGTGACTTGCCCAGGGTCACACAGCTAGCAAGTGTTATGTGTCTGAGGCCTCATTTGAACGCAGGTCCTCCTGACTCCAAGACTGGTGGTCTATCCACTGCGCCACCTAGCTGCCCCCCAACCATATTTTCAATGTGGCCCTTGGTAAAATCTGAGAAGCTAGGCAAAGGCAAGGTCCTTGGGATGGGGAGCAAGGTGGGTCCTCAGGAAGGCATGTCAGGAGGGAATGGGTGGAAGTGCTTTGCCTCTGACTGAGGGCTGCACTGAAGCCAGCTTAAACAGGCTCACACAGACAGCTTAATTTTCAGTGTATTTACACCTCATAAATCCAGCAAATGCTACAAAGCAAGGCTTGATTTATTGTTCTGTAGATTATCTAGACATAAAGTGATAGAGAAATAATGAGGATTATACTTAAAACACGTCAAGCATGTGTTGAGGGAACATTATTTTGGGAGGGAGACTGTTGTTAAATGTTTACCGGCACACCTCTACTTGACCCTCACCTGAAGTGTACCCCTATCTATAGGCAAATAGGGGCAGGAACCCTTCTCCACCTACTTGCTGCTGGTGTCCCAGATGTCTCCTCTCCCAGAGGAGGCTGCAAAAGAATACAAGCCTTTTGGCACTGAGGGAACCGGCTCTCTGGGTAAGCCTCCCACATTCCTTCCTACCCCTGGGCTGCAGCAGAGCTCCTACTGACTCTGGGCATGCCTGAGAAACTCAAAAAGAGAAACCTTAGTTGCAAATCTACTCCTGTCTCCACAACCATCATCTTCTTGCTAGTTCTGCTCAGACACCGCTGCTCCACCACCAGGCTCTGTCCTGCCTTCCTTCTTAGAGAAGGCCAGTTGCTGCCTGCCAACTGTCCTTTAAGTCTCTGGCCCTAAGTCAAAGTTCTCACCCTTGGTCAATTGCCTGCCTTAGGACAAAGCCCCATGTCACTGAGCCCCAGTTACACCTCTGGAAACACTCATCATTCAGTCCCTTAGCATTCTTGCTGAGCTCAGGAAGCTCATACAAGATCTCACCAGTAAAATATAGAACACAGGACAACACAAACACATGTGTAACAGAAGAACAACCAATGGGAACCCAGTCCTCAAAGCATATGCTGTGATTTTTGCCTGTGGCCACCTCCTGAGTAAAGAAAGGCTTCATGTGCCAGCTCCAGAAATCCGGGAATGTGTAATGTACAGGAAGTGTGTCCCCCAATTCAGAACTTGTCAGAAGATTATCTATTTCCTGTCAACTCATTTGCACAGGAACTGAGTATGTATATAAAAAGCATAAACAACTTAATCTGTGTGTGTTTCTCTGTTGTCTCTCTCTGCCTATCTATGTCTGTTTCACTCCCTCACTCTCTTTCTCTGCCTTTGTCTGTCTCTGTCTGCCTGTATGCCTGTCTGTCTTTCTCTGTCTCCCTCTCACTCTTTTTCTGTGATTCTCTGTCTCTCTCTTCCTCCTCTTCCTCCTCCTCCTTCTTCTCCTCGTCTTCCTTTTTCTTCTCTCCCTCCCTCCCTCCCTCTCTCTCTCTCTCTCTCTCTCTCTCTCTCTGTTTCTCTCTCTCTCTCTCTCTCTCCCTCCCTCCCTCTTTTGTAATATGACAAGGAAGAAGAACTTTTAAGGGGCCCTGGGTTGGGGAGAGGCCTCAGTGAGGGCTCTCTCTGTGTATCTCTTTCTCCCACTGAGGCTGACACCTGGTAGTGAACAGCCGGTGTTCATCTTTCTTTCCCTGTTCTTTTCTGGTTTTAGGCAAATTAGTATTGGGGATAGATCAAACCAGGTCACAAACTTGTGAATTTCAAAGTTGAGGAACTACTTGTAGTCCAGTAACAATAGTCCCTATAAGAGATTTCCACAGCCACCACAGCCAAACTGGGAGAGGAGCCAGTTAATTTCCTGAGAAACACAGTGACCCAGACCAGAAGTGAATGAACCTGACAAGTGAGACATCAAGTCCTCCAACCAAGTGAATAACTTTACACCACATTTGGAAGTTAACTTGGTGGCAGGAATTTCTGGAGCAGCCATGTTGTTTGAGCCCACTTTCCCCAGGGACTTAGGAAGAAAAGAAAAAAGCATGCCTTGTTTTGAGGGCATGTGCTTATATTTGTTCTTGCTATATTTTCCAAATGGATATCCCTTTGTAAAAACTAACTGACATTAATTGCCTGTCCACAGAGGATTCCTCCCCAACCTCCATTTTGAGAAAGTGCCCAGGCCAGTCATGCTCATTCATTTACTTGTCTCCCCCCCCCCCCCCCCCGCCCCTGCTGCTGACTCTTCTGATTTGTCCGCAACGACCTCACCACCCCCTCTCCCCTACCCTGTTCAGCCCTTTTTTATGTGTTGCCATCTCCCATTAGAAGGTAAGCTTGAGAGTAGAAACCATTTTTTTTTGCTTATATGTGTATTCCCAGCAATTAGCACAGTGCCTGGCACATAGTGAAGTGCTTAATAAATTTTCTATTTATCTATCTATCTATCTATCTATCTATCCATCTATCCATCTATCTATCTACCTCTATTTATATTTATCTATCTGACTGTGTATCTGTCTATGTGCCTATCTATCTGATACTGAGAAGATAATAAACTGGTTAAATGATGTTGGAGAGATACTAACAATATTGGGCTGCTAATCACCATCAACTGATATTTTGAGGAACATACTTCATGGGAACTCAGGCCTATAAACCAGAGCCCGCTGTCCTTCAAGGGCATCTCTACATCTCTGAGGGAGATAGATAGATAGATAGATAGATAGATAGACAGACAGACAGATTGATAGATAGATATAAAATAGCCAGCTGTGCTCCAGGGACCCAACCTGCCAAAGGGTTTGGGAGAGTAACTCCAGAACAAGACCTGTATACACAAGGAAAGGCTACACAGAAATCAAAATCTCCAGGTTTAAATTGTTCCACCCTGAAGAAGTGTTACTTAGTGCTTTCTCTGCTTCCAAAACAATTCTACATCCTCAGAATAATGGGTCAGCTAACAGATACTAGCCCAGATATTCTACTTCTGCTTTATTTTATTGCTCATAAGCACCCTCAAACAGAAAGGTGGATGTAGTCCTCAGGTTATTGCCAGAAACTATTTGGGGGTGGGGCACAGCTCAGCTGCTCTTAAAGGAACAACAAAAGTGATCATCCAGAGTCTGGATTCCAGACAATGCACTATTTGGAGATTAATGAATCTCAGGAGTGTAACAAACCTAGAGTCATACAATAGATCAAGTTTGACAATAGCATTTTTCAATGATTAGATACTGGATCTTCATTGTAAAGGGAACTCTTAGGGGAGGATACTGTCTCTAACAAAGCAACACAAAGGTCAACACTTTTTCTGTAACTTAAAGCCTTAGAGAGTTGTCCAGGGCAGAGGTATCAAACACAGGTATATATGCCTCTGGCAATAATCCTGACTGCTTCAGAACCAGATTAAAATGTAATTGAGATGTATCTAACAAAATAAATAAATAAATAAATACAAATATATCATATATAAACATGTATATAAATAAATATAAATATCTTCAAAATATAATAAAACATAGATAACATTACATTTTAAAATTAAGCCAAGAAGTGGCCAGCAGGGATCCTTGTTACTGAATAGTGCCCACCTTCCTCCCCCTTAATTAATTCCATCATTGGTTTGGCACCACTCACCCAGTGACTCACTTTAAGTGACTTTCCCAAAGACATATATATGTGTAAGGACTTGAACCTAAACTTCTTGGCTTAGAGATTCTATCCATTATACCATGCTGTCCCTTTGAATAATATACATATACACACATATGCACACACTTATTCTCATACATACATCTTGTATACATAGACATGTGGATACACGTGTGCATATGTATATATATATGCAAGTGTGTATGTGTAAAAGTACTTGCCTGCATGTATAGAAATATACATGTGTATGTGCATGCTTTCATAGGCATGCATAGTATTTCAGTAAGCATTTATTTATGAATATGTACATATGAATACATTTACCTAGTCATATCCTAAGATATACCTAGTGAAATTACAGGGTTTTGACCTTTCTTGTAGTTTCATTTAATATCCCTATTTAGCCTTATGGGGACTTGTATTTTACCCTACCTCCAAGCAGCAAAGGAAGGGATTAGAGAATCACCTTGACGTCGTCTTCAAAGTTGCATAATTGGCATATGTCATGTTTTCCTCTCAGAAAAATGATGGTTTCCTAGTTTATAGAAACCCATCATATCTGAGAAAATGACGAAAGTGCTGAACTGATTTTCTTTCAAGTCTTCCTCACCTGTCCTTTTGTTTTTCCACCCCAACTCAACTTTATTGTTGAGTGTGTTATGGGAGAAATATCTCCCACTGAGTTCATATGGCAGGTTATTGCTGCCAAATAAATGTATCACAATGCAAAAATTATAGACGTAAAATCCTAGGCTTAATTATGCTTAAACACAGGTTCAAAAGGAGAAAAATAACCCTGAACAAACATTGGAGTTTCCGACAAAGCCCTCATAGAGATAATTATGTCAGAGAGACAGAGAAATATTTTTTTTTTCACATATAACAATCCTTATGGCCTATTAGGTCATATAGGCCTAGTCAAACAAATTTATTATCTCGTGCTTCCCTCAATTAAGGTTAAGCAAACTAAGTTAGAATAAATTAGTAAACAGTCTAAGTTACAAATTTAAAGACTGAGTTTGCAAAGTCCTGTACCTACAAAACTACAATTTTAAAGAAGTCACAATCAACTAATTGGGGTGGGGAGATTTATTTACATATCAGAAAGATAACCAAAGGTTCAGCATCAAGGAAATTCTTATTCTATATTTCTTCTTCCTCTAATTTGGCTTCTTGTCTTCCCTTAATATCAGAACTCCATGAGACAGGTATTAGCCAGATGAGTTTAATATTAATAGGAAACAGGCTTCAGTTAACCAAATATTCCAGGAGGAATGGTATAATAAAACTGGATAAAAGGAAGATGAGTAGTTCCTATAATAAGTGACGCCACTTGCATTGTTTTCATTGATTTTTATTGATTTCATTATCTTTACTATTTTGCCTTTTTTGTTGTTGTTGCATTAAAAATTCAATTATATAAACATCGTGTCAGTAGGTGTTAAATGACTGTTAATTTGGGGAATCTGGAATATGTAAAAAATGTCCTGTTGAAATAAATGCTAATTGCTTTTTGTATTTATGAGAAATGGATCTATGAGGGGTTTTTCAAGGATAAATTAAACTTATAACATGGGGAAAGCCTATATATAACAAAATAATACTAACAAGATCATTGATTTAGATGGGACCTTAGAGATCATCTCCACTCTCTTTTAGCTGACAGATGAAGAAACTGAGACTAAGAGAAGTGAAATGAGCTGCCCAAGATCATGTAGTGAATGAAACTCCCCAATTGGAATATACAAATCTTTAGAGTGAATGTCATCAGGATATACAACAGATAGAGATGCAGAGCCAGGAAGACCTGGGTTCAAGTCCTGCCTCTGACATGTACTGGTTATGTGACCCTGGGCAACTCTCTTGACCTCTCAGTGCTCTAGGTAATTCTCTAAGACTCTAAGTTGCAGAGAAAATTGTGAAAACAGGCACTGGTTGAGGAAGTTTCTTCATGCAGAATTCCATCTAATAATGAGATCATAGATCCAATCCTCTTCGTGTTATTTCATTTTTTTTTGTATCCCTAGTACCTAACACATAGCAGGAAATGAATAAATGCTTGCTGAATAACTGATTGAACTGGATATAGATTCAGGTCCTTTCAATCCCAAACCTTGACTTTTTAAGACCAAGTTGGAAAGACAATGAAATTTTTTCTCAAAATTTCATAGGATGAGAAAGTAAGCTTTATGATAAAAAAATCATTTATCTTCTAAAAACAATTTGATATTCTGTCTTTGAAATAAACCTGATGTCACGAAGCACCCCTCCATTTACTTCAAAGTGATGGCTCATTTGTATATATACATATATATATGTATATATTTTAATAGCAATAAAATCTAAAGTACAAAATGAAGTAGAAATGTGCTATTTTGTGTCATCTGACTTAGAAATCAATAACCAGACCCTAAAAACTTTATTTTGGTAGTTTATTGATGACTGGGGCTCATGCAACATCCAGAAAGTTAACATACTCTTGCCAATTACTGTTTATGTAGCCCTAGACCAATTAGCACCTTATACAATGATAGGAGATTCTGAGAGAACATGTGGGCAATCACCACTGTGGGAGAGGAGCTCCAGTGTAGAGTTTAGGTTAAAAAGGTTTATCCTATAGATAATGAGATCCTTCAGATGCTCCTGTTTGTGAAATATTATACTGATTGCATCAAACTCAGAATATTGCACAGAACATATGGAAGAGATCTATAAGCACTCAAATAAGCTTAGCGTGGCAGTCCATATAGGAAAGGCCAAGTAGATAAAGAATTTTTATTTCTTGTATTTCAACACTTTCTTTTTGACATTTTTTAACTTATCTAACAATATTTACATATGGGGCAGATAGAATAGATGGACAATCATCTGGGCCCTGAGTTGAAAAAAAGAAGAGTGGGTTGGATAGCTTTCAGGAAGTTGTGAAACTATTTTAGTGACTCCAAGGTTCTGATGAAAGCAAATGGCCATCTTTTCAATATTAACATTTAATCAGAATTGCTATATGACAGTGAGATGTGGAATGGCATTCCCTCTGAAGAACTAAAGATGAGTATCACACAGAAGATAATAGAGAAACAGATGTTGCAATGGGATGAAACATACAAGGATGATCACATGGCAAGAGTGAGTGATGACAGGTGGACACAATGGTCTATAGGTACTTGCAGAAGAGAGAGAGAGAGAGGCTTGTAGCAGGTAGGATGTACCTTTTATGGTGAACTTTGGGGATAATGTGGATGACAAGAGTTGCAGAAGATTGGTAGGCATGGATGAGTTATGAACTGAATAATTGGAAGGAGCTCCCAAATTATGAGATCACAGATCCATTGAACATTATCAATATGATTGACCATATTTAGAATTTTCCTATATTCCTGATTCCTAGTATGGATCTAATTTATTCGTAGAGAATGATGTTTTGAATATAGTGAGGTAACCTTTTTACTTAATTTTTAGTAAATATTTTTGTTTAGGAATTCACTAGGGATATTGGGCTATGGTTTTTCTACCTATTTCTCTCTATTCAGTTTGGATTATGTTTAGTATATGGAAGGAATTTGGTAAGATACCTTCTTTCTCTATTTTCCTCAACAATTTGTGTAGTGTTAGAATTGGTTATTCACTTGTGAATCCATTTGGTTCTGGGTTTTTTGTTTGTTTGTTTTGTTCTGTTTTTTGGCTAGGGTGGGGCAAAAGTTCACTTGTGGCTTATTCGATTACTTGTTTTTAGGTTGGATTATTTTAATTCTACTTTCCTTTTTCCATTAATCTAGATAGGTTAGGTTTTTGTAAGTATTATGCTTTTTTAAAAAAAAATAGCATTGTGGACATTTGATTGGGGAAATAGATTCTAGTGGTTCCCTTTATTTCATCAACATCTGTTATGATTACTCCTTTTATGTTTTTGATATTGGTGATTTGGTTTTTCTCTTTTAAAAATCAAATTAACCAACAGTTTGTCTACTTTATTGGTCTTCAAAAAGCCAATCAGATATTTGTTTATTAGTTTGCTTCCTGTTTTAAATTGTGCTCATCCCTTATTTTCAGGGTTTCTATTTTTGTCTTTATCTGGAGTTTTTTGATTTGTTGCTCTTATGATTTTTTGGTTGGATTTTTAACATTGATCTTTTACTTATCCCCTTTGTTGATAAATTTACTTAGGTATATACATTTCCCCCACAGGGACTTCTTTGGTTCTATAGTCCATAGATTTTGAAATATTACTGTATTAGTATAGTCTTCTATGAAATTATCTTAGGTTTGAATGATTGATCTTTTATGACTGCCCATTTGTCTGAATCCTTTATTTTAATTACCCTTGTTAATTATAATTTTATTGCATTATGATCAATAAATAATGTGTTTAATTTTTTTAAATGATGGGAGAGTTTGACCAGTCAAGTGAACTGATCAACTATTTCCTTGAAACACTCAGGTTACTGTAGACAGGTCTTGACTAGGTTTGAGAATGAAAACAACATGCTGGCAGTATCAATTTAGCAGGGATTATAGGAGCTGAGCTCCAAGGTCAGGTATAAAATGCAAACTAGATTATTTCTAATCAATCAATCAATAATTTAGCACCTGCTATGCCTCTGGGATCTGCTTCATTCCAGGGATACAAATACAACAGTGTGATAGTCACTTCCCTCATTACACTCTCCTGGAATTGTATCCATTGTTCTTTACTTCTGCCCTTTAGCATTAAGGAGAACGCATCTAGACATGTCACAGACCTTTAAATATTTAAAAATGGTTACCCTGTTCCCAGGCAGCTAGGTGGCTCAAGGGATAGAGTGCCAGGCCTGGAGGCAGGAAGACTTATCATTCTGAGTTCAAATTCAGCTTCAGACACTTATTAACTGTGTGACCCTGGGCAAGTCATTTAACCCTGTTTGCCTTAGTTTCCTCATCTGTAAAATGAGCTGGAGAAGGAAATGGCAAACCACTCCAGTGTCTTTGCCAAGAAAACTCCAAATGTGGTCACAAAGAGTTGGACACAACTGAAATGACTGAACAACAAAATTACATTAGCTTCTTTTGCCTGTTATACCACACTGCCAACTGTGGTTGAGCTTTAATTCCATTGAGACTCCCAGATTCTTTTCAGAAAACTGCTATCTTGCCTGTGCCTCACCTATTTTATACTTATGAAAAAAATGTTTGAACCCAACTATAAGGCTTAATATTCATTACTATTGATTTTCTTATTTAGAAAACTTGTTAGATTCAGTCCAACATTCCAGCCTATTAAGATATGTGTTTTTGCCCATGTTCACAAAGCAAGTGAAATAAGGGACCTTCTAATACTGAGGCTATATAGTTTATTGGAAAGAGCACAGCAATTTGAATCAGGAGGAAATAGAATTGGAATTTTCACTCTCATAATTTCTAACTCTTTGACCCAAGAGCAAATCACTTCATCTCTCTGAGCCCAGTTTTCTCATGAATGAATGAATGACAAAGACTTAAAGTATTTATTAAGCACTTCCTACGTGCCAAGAATTAAACTAAGTGCTAAGGATATAGACAGAAAAAGAAAACAGTGCCTACTCTCAAGGCTCAGGCTCTAATTGGGGAAGACAATGCATAGAGAAGGGTTCCACTGCAAAGTGGATGGAAACAGTCAGAGATCCTAAGGGTTAAGAGCAAGGCTGAACTTAGTTTAACTTAGCTTCTGGTAAGACCCAGAATTCCTTAGGGTACATCCTGGTGTCTGTATTTCAGAGTGGGGAATCTCAAGGGAATCAGCCTACCACCAGTGGGAAAAGGGGAAAGGCCTAACTAAGGGTCAGACTAAAGTGGGGAACCTGGGTTCCCTCTGACAAGAGTGTGAATGGGGAAGTCAGTGTCTGGGCAGGAAGTGAAAAAAGAGGAAGGAAACATTGGCGGGCATATAGGGGATGGAGTCTGTGTGGAGAAGAGGGGTTAAGGAGAGATATTATCAATAGCTCCCTTCTCATGTGTAAAGTGGGAAGAAAAAATATATTTACTCACTATCCCATTCAATTCTAAAATGACATATTATTTGGGAATAATATGGGAAGACAGCTATGGCTTGAGCCCCCCCATTCAGTGTCTACTCTATTTACAAAACAGGTAGGTGAGAGAAAAAGGATTTAATTGAGACAAAATTAAGACAGTGAGATAAATAAGCAATCAGTCTTGGGATAAAGGATTTAGATGTAACAAGGACCTCAGAGATCATCTAGTCTAGGGGTAAACTTGACTTAAAAATGTAAAAAACTTTGCTTAGCTCATGGCTGTACTAAAGGCAGGCAGGATTTGACCTGCTGGGCTATAGTCTACCTGCCCTGATTAAGTCTAAACCCCTTATTTTCCAGATGAGGAAACTGAAGCTCAGAGGCTTACCCAATGTCACACAGGTAATAAATAGTAAAGCCAAGATTTGAAACCTGGACCTCCGAGTTCAATTACTGCACCTTTCTCACTGTGCCTTACAGCTGTCGCTGTTCAGTCGCGCCTTACTCTTCATGACCACATGGACCATAGCAAGCCAGTACCATCCATGGAGTTTACTTGGCAAAAATACTGGAGTAGTTTGCCATTTCCTCCTCTAACTCATTTTACAGATGAAGAAACTGAGGCAAACAGAGATAAGTGACTTGCCCACGGTCACACAGCTAGTAAGTGACTGAGGGCATATTTGAACTCAGGTCTTCCTGACTCTAGGCCCAGCACTCTATCCCCTGAGACCCTAGCTGCCTCCATGCCTTCTAATAAATAAAAAGTCAAGCACTGGGTTCATATATTTTCTGTCCCTGTACACAACTGAGTACAATTTCTCAGACTCATCCTCTGATGGGGAGGGCCACATATCTCAGAAGAGCCCAGACTCTACTAGTAAGGAAGGGTTTTAATTTCAGTGCCATCTTCCTTATAAAACAGGTGGAAAACGTCTCCTGCCTGAGTCGCCATGGCTCCATCTTCTGGCTCTTATTGCCTTGATGTTTCTCAAATCTGTCTCCCACTGTTCCTTGGCATGGTCCAGGAATCCTCTCACTGCTTTCCACTAGGCCCCGACTTGAGGCTCGGAAGCTTGCTATTCCACTGCTGTTCTAGTGTTTCTCTGGAGAGTGAACAGCTTCTGCTATTCAGCTTTTTGGCAGCCATCTGCTAAAGCTCCACCCTGCAGCTTCTCACTACTGCTGTTTTAAGGTTTGCAAAGTGCTTTTATTTTTCTCCCCCACCACAACCCAGGTCCTCCCCGACTTACAGTTTCCAGTTGCCCTGACTTCCCTTCATGCCTGGAATGCACAAAAATCCTCTTCACTTTTTCCTTCTCAGAATCTCTTTTTTTCCTTCAAATATCACCTTCTACATGAAGCTTTTCCTGACTACTCTTATGAGATGATCTCAAGACCCTTCCCAGTCCTAGTCAGGATACTGCCCAGGCTATCATCCACACCCAAATACCTTAGGTATGCCTGTTTGTCTCCCCTGCACATGTGTAAGCTTCTTGATGTCAGGGACTATTTCTTTTTTTTTTTAAATGTTACCGATCAAGTATTTAATAAATGCTTGTGGATTGACTGATTGATTGGCAGGGAAATTACTTTTAAACGTTGCCTCTTGGATTCAGCCTTCTTTGATAAGTGACAGTTTTGGCACCTTATATTTATAACATGGTAAAACTTCAGGTCTAAAATATATTTGGGACTATCTACTCTCAGGTTGGTCATGAAATTCAGTTTTTCAATACTCACCTCCATGCCAGGATTTGGCCACAACAGGACAGGAACAGGAGAGATAAGAGAAGAATGGGAGTCAAACTAGGAGAAAAAGGTAGTGGTAGATCCATTGTAACTGGGGAGTAGTGTAAGTCTCCGGGAAAATCAATAAATACAGGGAGGAGCAGACCAATAATACATGGTGCCCAGTGAGAATGCCACAATCATAAAGTTTCCAGTACTAGGAATGAGTAATACAGCCAGGAATGAGTAGGCCCAGTTCATTTACTGTGAACTAGGTAGCTGGGCAATGGTGAAGAGGTATATCATCAGAATCATAGATTCTTAGACTTGGCAGAGAAATTGGTGATTGTGCAAATGTAGGCAATCCATATCTGATATGGAAGTCCACTTTATGATAGCAAGGTATAATGAAAAGAATACTGGATTGAAAGACAGTAGACCTGGGTTCAAATCCTAGCTTCACTATTTAATGCATGGATAAATTTAGGCAAATGATTTAACTTCTCCCAACCTCACTTCCATCATATGTAAAATTCAGCAGGGGGAAGGAGTAAGTTGAGACAGATGATCCTGATTGTTCCTTCCAACTCCAAAGTCTATGATATATGACTCCTGACCACCATTCCCCTCAATAGTTTGTTAGAAAGTTTATCCTTAAAATGAACCATCATCAGATTTCAGTTTCTATCCACTGGCCACAGTCTCACCTTCTGCATATACACAGAGCAAATTTAACCCCACTTCTTCCAGAAAAAGGAAAAGTCTGCCAAATAGAAGTGGTTAAGAACTAAGACAAGGCTGATTGTTAGGAAATTCATTAAGTATATTTAAAACTATAGGTCTTTTAGCCTGGGATTACAGACATTAACAGGATTGGATTTCAGGGGTGGGGAACCTGTGGCCCTCTAGGTCCTCAACTGTGGCCTTTCGACTAAATCAAAACTTCACAGAACAAATCCCCTTAACAAAAGGATTTGTTCTGTAAAACTTGGACTCAGTTAAAAGACCGAACCCAAGGACCTAGAAGGCCACACTGGATTAGATTATTGTATTTACCAGCTACCACTTTTAAAATCTCACAGAGAACATAGGCAACAAATGTCCATAAAATACCTACATTTTAAGAAAATAATAACTGAAATTTATATAGCACTCTCATGTTTGCAAAGCTCTTTACATACATCTCATTTGGACTTCATTATCTCTTTACAAACCCATATTCAATATGCAACCATTCAATATGCAACAATCAGAAAATTATTTAGTTATAAGGTGGACTCCTCTACAAGGACATATCATGATTATTGTTATTGTTGTTGGTTAAAAGAGTATTTCTTAGCATAAGAATTAATATCCACTTTTCCATTTTTCTAATTTAAACTGATCAATTATTTTTCTACTCTCTTTTCAAGTCAGTACTCCCCCCTCTTTTTTTTTTCCTAACTTCTTACTTCTAGATTGAATTGACTTACTTTTTTTCCACACTTCCTTTCAACTACATTTTCTCTAGAATGACCTGAAAAAGAGTAAGATCCTCTCAACAGGCTTAAATGGTCAGCCTGAAAACTATCTTCACAGCTGCAAGGATGCTTTCAATTCATTAACCCGATATACATTCATCAAGCCTGAGCAAGCAATGACAGACTCTAAGAAATATTAGCATCCCTTTTATCTTTTTGCAAATTTTTCAGGGGCTACTGAGTTATTTTCAAGTCTTCTAGGCATAAACCCAAGGCCCCAAAGAATGTCAATTGAGATTGAACTGTACTCAATGTGAAGTACAATATGATTGCACTTAGAAAGAGTCAAGTGTGTCTATTGTGGAGCTCCACTCATTCCAAGCATGAATGTGACTCCTTTGTGTTGGCTATTAACAACTTGCACAAAACCTCTACATTTGGACCATTTGTAAGGGCTATTCACAGAGATCCTTCTCGAGGTGGTTTAGAGTGTTTGAAAAGAATAAGTGGGACTTTCTTTAAACAATTGTGATAAAAGGGAAGGCTTGTCTTTGGCAATATATTCAAAGTACTTTACTCCAATGTGTAATGTTTAGTAAGCATTATCAACCCCAAGGGCATGTCCTGACAATGTATTGTATTTCAAAATGCAGGTCACTTAAAGAAGGGGATTTCAAGAACATCCATTCATTCAATGAACATACATTAATTGCTTATGATGCTATAGCATAGCAGGGGATAACAAAACAAAAAGCAGAACAGCCCCAGCCCTCCAGGACTTTATATTTTAATGGGGGTGGGGAGAAGAGATATTAATATCAGTTAAGATAAAATATATGCAGCATAATTCTAGGAGAGCTAACAGCTGAGGAGATTAGGAGAGATTTAGTTTAAGGGCTGGTATTTGATCTAGGAATTCTAAGAGGCAAAGGTGAAGAGAAGTGGATTTCAGGCACGGGAGAAAACCTAGCAGATGCATCTAGGTGGGAGATGGAATGCTGTGTATAAATATTAGTAAACAGACCAGGTCATATATACAGAATGTATATATAAGGAAGACTATAAGCCTATAAGAAGGAGTGGTGCAAAATCATTCTGGAGAAATAGGCTGGAATGAGATTATGAAGGAATTTAAATGCCAAACTGAGGAGTTAGTATTTCATTTTAGAGGTAAAGGAGAGTCACTAAAGGTTCTTGAGTAATAGAGTGACCTGGTTAGACCTATGCCTTGTAGATATCAATTAAGTACCTATGCAGAGAATGAATTAGAAAGGGGTGAACCTGGAGAAGAGCCAAAGTTGAGTCAGGTGAGAGGAGAAAAGGGGAGAGATGCTAGGGAGATTGTAGAGATAGAACTGACATAATTTAGCAACTGGTAGTGTCTTCAGGATGAAGGAGAATTTTTAAACCTGGGTAATAGAAAGAATGGTGGCGGGGTCCCTTTAACAGACGTGAGAAGGTAGGAAACAATGAAGGACAAATGGTATAATGTATGTGAACTTCAAGTGTTATTCAGATGCCGTGTGTCATTAGTCACAGTCAGTCAGTCAATATTTATTAAGCTTAGCACAGTGCCAGAACATAGTAGTAAGAAAGACAAAAGACAGTCCCTGCTCTCAAAGAGTGCACAGTCTAATGGGGAGATGATAAGCAAAAACTATGTACAAATAACATAGAGATATGGATGTAGATACACACACATATATATGTATGTATGTATGTATAGATAGAGATAGATAGATATGTATATAGAGGCAGCTAGGTGGCCCAGAACACTAGGCCTGGAGTCAGAAAGATTTGAATTCAAATCCAGCCCCAGACACTTACTATCTTTGTGACCTGGGGCAAGTCATTTAATTCTGTTTGCTTTAATCTACCACTCCAGTATCTTTGCCAAAAAACAAACAAACAAACAAACAAACAAACAAACCAAATCATGGATAACATCGTCCAAAGGGTCACAAAGAGTTGGATACAAGTGAATGCCTAAAGGACAATACATTTTGTGGGTGTATAGATAGACAGATAGATAGATAGATGGATGGATGGATGGATGGATGATGTATGGATGGATGGATAGATAGATAGGAGTAGAAAGAATCAATCAGCAAACATTAAGCATGTGCTATGTGCCAGGCACTGTGCTAAGCACAGGGGATACCAAAAGAGGCAAAAGATAGTCCCTGGCCTCAAGGAGCTTACAATCTAAGGGGGAGGCGACACGCAAATAAATATATACAAAGCAAGCTATATACAGGATAAATAGGAAATAATTAACAGAGGGGAGGCACTAGAATTAAGAGAGGTTAGGGAAAGCTTTGTGTAGAAGATGGGATTTTAGTTGGGACTTAAAGGAAGGCAGGGAGGTCAGCAGTCAAAGTAGAGGAAAGAAAGTATTCCAGGCATAGGGGACAGCCAGAGAAATTGCCCAGACCCAAAAGGTGAATGTCTTGGTCATGGAACAGCCAGGAGGTCAGTGTCACTGGATAGAAGATCCAGCAAAGGAGAAAGAAGGAGCAGTCAGATGGATAGGAAAAGAACCAGGAGGGAATGTTGTCCCAAAAACCTAGTAAAAAGAGAGTAGCAAGGAAGAGAGTGTGATCAACAGTGTCAAAGATCGCAGAGAAGAAGAATGAGGACAGAGTAAAGTCCATTGGATTTGGCAACTAATAATAAAAATAATAGCTAACAATTGATGTCATACTTACTATGTGCCAGGCACTGTGCTAAGTGTTTTACAATCATTATCTCATTTGATCCACAGAACAACCCTGGGATATAGGTGCAAATATTGACCCTAAGACCAATTAATTTTAAGCGATCATTAATAACTTTAGAGAAAGTGGTTTCAGTGGAATGATAATGTCAAAAGCTGGACTGTAAGGGGTTAAGAAGAAAGTGAGAGGAGAGAAATTAGCCTTTTTTTTTTTTAGGCAATTGGGGTTAAGTGACTTGCCCAGGGTCACACAGCTAGTAAGTGACAAGTGTTTGGTCTGAGGCTGGAGTTGAACTCAGGGCCTCCTGACTTCTATCCATTGTGCCACCTAGCTGCCCCTAGAGAAATTAGTCTTTTCAAGGAGTTTAGCTACAAGGGCAGAGGAAATATAGGACAGTATAGTGGGGACAGAAAAATCAAGTAAGGATTTTTTCAAGATGGAGAGCCATGGGAATATTTGTAGACAGTAGGGAATGAGATAGGAGACAAAGAGAGGTTAAAAATAAGTGAAAGAGTAAGGATGACAGAGGGGACAATCTGTTGGAGAATATGGGATGGAACAGGAGCACTTGAGTACGTAGAAAGGTTAGTCTTGGTCAAGAGTAAGGCAAGTTCATCATGTGAAGGAGGAGAAAGTAGCAAAAGATAGCTGAGTGACAGGAGATTAGGAAAAAGAGAAGTGGAGTTCACAATGAATGTCCTCAATTTCTTCTGCAAGATATGAAACAAGGTTCTCAACTGAGAGAGTAGGGAGTGGGGGAGCCATGGAAGGTTTGAGGAGGAAAGAAAAGGTTTGAAAGTGTCACCATGGAGAATGGGATAGAGAGCTGATAAAGAAAGTGTAGTAGGATTGCCTAGTGGCAGTGAAGGCCCAGTTGAGGTTGTGTAACATAAATCTGTAGTGAACCCAATCAGAATGGTTGCATAACTTTGTTCATCTTCCTTCTGCAGTATAAGCGTAGGAATGAAAGTGGTGAATGATGAGAATCGTCTAAGGCTGTTTTTTGGCTGGAAGTAATCCATGCTATGATAAGGGAGTTAGGGACTTAAGAGAGGAGGACAGAGTAGAGTTCAATTGGTTCACCAAGGAATCAAGATGAGGAGTAGAGAAGAGAGTGGCTAGTAGAGGGAAGATAGTCCAGGAGAGAATTGAGAGGTCAAGAGATTGGAGGTCATAGTACAGATAAAGAATGAAGTTTTGTAAGGAAGGAAGAGGGAGAGGCCATTAGATTTTGATGAGATAAGGGGATTTCAGAAATAGCAGCAGCAGCAGTAGTTTGCAGTTTTCTTTTTAAAATTTAGACATTACACAGGCTTTTGGGAGCCTGTGTTTATGTCAGTGGTCTCTGACATTTTTATTATGTTCCCTAACAATAAAAAAGAATTAAGCACATACTCCCATATGCATATTTATGTATAACATATTCATGTACTGCTGTGCTAATAATTTTATACATTATTAAACTTATACAAATTAGAATATTTAAAGGATGAAATAAAGATGAAATATTTGATCCTAGAATCAACAGGGAGCCACTGAGGTTTATTAAGTAGGGGAGTGACATGGTCAGACATGTGCTTTAGGAAAATCATTTTGCCAGCTGTGAGCAGGATGGATTAAAGAGGGAAGAGGCTTGAGGCAGGGAAAGCAGTTAGGGGGCTCTGATAATAATAGTTCAGGGTTGAGGTGATGAAGGCCTGAATTAGAGTATTGGCTTTATGGGCAGATAGCAGAGAGATGTAAGTGATGCTTTAGAGGCAAAAATGGTGAGATGTTGCCTGGATATGTGTGGTGAAGGACAGTGAAGAGTTGAAGATGACAATGAAGGTCTGAATCTAGATGGCTGGAAGGATGGTGGTGCCCCTGGAAGTTTAGAAGAGGGGTGAGTTTGTGAAAAGATAATGTGATGAGATCTGCAATAAAGATGTCTACTCCTCCATACCTACTCATTCTGTTTAATTCACTGTGTTCCACCAGAAGCAAAGGTTTGGGAGGGAGGGAAGGTTCTTACCAGTAACCACAGAACCCGTCTCTCAAAGTAGCCTGCTCCAGACAAAAAGATAACCTAGGGGCATGAGGTGGCTAGGCCAGGGGGAAGGGACAGATTCCCAATGGCACCTCTGCAGCTATGGAGGGCCAGACTGAGGTTAAATTAAAACTATCCTGAGAGGTTGACACCCACCCAATGAGCTGGGAGGTTGGGACTTTTCATATCAAAGAGAAGGGGATGGAGTATTGGGGAATCATGGTAGGTGTGGTTATGTTGGAGATAAGCCTCCATACCATGATTGGATATTGTAGAGAGAACAGAATGAACCCCATCATCCCACCCTCTGATTAGTGGACACACATGCTAGGGTTGGGGTGGGGTGGATCCTTCCTCTGGCCAAAGGAGCCTCACCTCCCATTGCTCTCTGAGATCTCAAAAATAAACAGATGAATGAATAAACAAAGTCAGATGGCAAATGCTTGACCAATTTTGTTAATGCCTAAGATACTAAGCTAAGGAATCAGATTCTTTCAGAATTATGTAAGTAAAGTGGCTAAAATGTTCATATCCTTTGACCCAGATACTTTACTACTAGACATATATCCCAAGTAGGTCACTGATAAAAGGAAAAGTTTCAAATACATCGAAGTATTTATAATAGTAAGTGCCTATCAGCTAGGGAATTGCTGGACAAACTGTTGCACACAAATTTAGTGGGATATTATTGTGTTATAAGAAAAAGCAAATATGTTAATTGTAGAGAAGCATGCACAGCTTTACATGAACTGATGCAAAGTAAAGTCAGCAATCAGGAAAACAACACACTCAATTACAACCATGTAAATGGAAAAAAACAACAATAAAACATCAAAAATGAAGACTGAAAAATTACATTGAACAAGACTGGCCCCAAAGGAGAGCTGTGAGAAGATACTTCCTTAAATCCTTTGATGGGCAAGGGAGGCTGCAAGTGTGGAACACTGTATTTAGTGCCAGATTTAAAAAAAAAAAAGACTTTGTTGGTATTTATTTATTGTTAATTTTTATACTCTTCTTCTTTTTACTTTTTTAAATTATAAAGATTGCTTTCTGGAAAGGGTGAGGGGAGGGATACAAAGGGAAAATCTAAGCAATGTAAAAACAAAAGATAAAAATAAAAATCTTATGTCCTAATCAAGTGCCAGAGATGATGAACTTCCAGAATATCTAGAATAATAACAAATGATAATTCTCACCAGTTTGAGACATTACAGCTGATTATACCTAAAGTTAATAACTTCTCCTGGTATTTTCAGGTCAAAATGGTCTCTTCATATTAATAACTTACTCTATTTGTATCTGGTTTTGTTTTCAAGATAGCATTAACTGAAATTAAATTTAATTGCATATAATACAAATCCATGAACAGTGAACGTGTATGATTCTTTGGATCACTAATTTGACTTTGGCTATTACTAATTGAGCAAAAATAAACAAACAATACAATTTTGAGTTATCCAGTCAAGGATTAGACTACCTTTTTACCTTTTATGAAAAAAAATAAAAGATTTACTATAAAAATTTCAAGGCTGTCAAGACAATAAGCTTTTAACCAGTTACTACTATGTGCCAGACTGTGCTAAGTACTGGGCATGCAAATATAAGGGGTGAAAAAGAAAGTTCCTACCCTAAAGAAGTTTACATTCTAAGGGGAAAGACAACACACATAAGGAACCTGAAAGGGACCAGGGATGAGGGGGGAGAGTGGAGAGTTTGCAAAGCCATGATGTTAAAATCTAGAAAGTGAGAAATAGAGCCAAGAAAGAAATGAAGGTTGGTCAGCTTGGACCTCTTCCCATAATGGAGGTCCCAGAGAGAAAATTAGCAATGGGAGAAAGGGAGGGTGGGCATGATGTTTGATTGGCCTAGGAGGGAAAGGCCACAGGATCAATGGAATCTTAGGTGAGGAATTCCCAAGTTCTGAAGAAAGTTCCAGTGAGGAGATAGCTGAAATAACATGGTAGGAAAGTTCAGAAAGTCAGAAACAAAGTCAAGAGGGCAAAAGCAAATAAAATTTCAGGGGGAATCTGCTTAATAGATGCTAGTCTTGTAGTCAATAAATCCATTAAACTCCTGATTTGGATGCCTACTGCTTGGGTCCCCATTGCCTGTTTCCTCAACTGCATACGAGAAATAATTTTTGCAGTACCCATCTCACAGGCTTGTATGACAAAAGCATTCTGTAAACCTTGAAGTATTATATAAATGTGAGCTGTATTTTTATTGCTACTAAAATAGCACCATTTTCAAGAACATAAAATTGATGTACTAATTATGGATTGTTCTTATAATTACATGGATCATTATACAATGATGGATGGATGTCTTATGACCATCCTATTTAGTTTGGGTTATCATATGGACTTAAAATAATAAAACTGGCATTTCTATAAAAATATTCTAGAATTCACACTATTCACTAATTAGGACTGCCCTTGCCCAAATAATTCAAAATAGTGAGGCCTCACTTAATCTCCAACTATGAAATTTTAGTGAATAGGAACCCTCCCCAAATTGCTGAAAATAAAACAATTAGGATGGGTTGAAAGCTCTCTTCATATATCTAAAATTAAAAATTCTACATTTTCTGATTCTTTTCAACAAATCTTTTAGGAATCATTCAATTTTCAATAAGTGAAGGTGTGAGTCTTCTTTATACTTAGCTTGGTTCTACAAGAGTTCTGAGGAAGATCATTGCCACTTGTGAGGATTAAGAAAGCTTTCCTGAAGGAGGTGGAATTACAGCTGGGTCTTTTAATAACAATTCAGAAAGCATCCATTAAGTCCCTTCTATGGTGCCGGGCTAAGTACAGGGGATGTAAAGGACAAAAAAAATAAAAAAATAAACAAAGGGACAGTCCTTGTTCTCAAGGTGCTTTCAAAAGGCAGACTTGGAAGAAGTAGATCCCAGTTATAGAGATCAATTAATGAATCAGTCAAGAAATATTAGCAAAAAATCAGAGGTTTCAAAAGCATGGAATGATATTGTATATCAGAGAATATTTTCATTTGCTAAAACAAAGGGTACCAGAAGATCGGAAAAGTGGATGCAGCCAGATTATTGAGGGTCTTGAATCCAAAGTAAGGGAATTGAGACATTACTCATTAGGCAATAATGAATTTAGCAGTTTCTGAGCAAAGGTATGAGAAGACCCAGTCTATGCCCAAGGTAGATCCCTCTGGCAGCAGTTATGGACAAAGAATTTCTCATTTCAGGGGGCAAGAGTGGAAAGTGGACAGACCAAAGGTCTGTCTAACCATTACATAGGTTTCTAGATGAAAAGTAAAAGACACTTGAATTTAAATTAGAGATTATCCAAAACTTTGAATTAATCCCTTGCTATCAGGAGTGAGATAGAAACTTGACAGAACAGATGGTCCTTGTATAGTACACTGCACACCGAATTACCAAGCCTTTTACTAATCAGGGGAGAAAACAAATTCCAGATACATTCAGTAATTTTGAAGACCTAGTCCTCCATTGCTTGGACTTTGGATCTAGAATTCGCTGGTAGAAGCATCCGGGTTGATTTGCACTGACATGACAAAGGAAAAGTGGTTTCTAAGGCAACAAGAATCCAGCCTGTGTTAATTGGACAACTACATGTATAGAAAAATTTTGCTTTTAATAACAGTATATAAGCTTTCTAGGGAAAAAAAGTATCACTCATGAACATTTCATTCACTCTAACTATGTAATTAGCACAGGTCAGTATAATGTGGTCTTTGTTAAAGTTAAAAATCACCACCAGAAAATAACCCTTATTTTCAAAGCACTTATATAATTTTGAGTATTCATGTTCTTTGGTTACTTGGTAGCAAAATAAAGGACAGTAACAAAGCCTCCAGTTTGACAGTAAGAACATTTTTTCTTGATGACGCAGAGTTTATAAATGTAGAAAGAAAGAAAATTCAGAGTAGCATTTTCTGCAGCGCAAAATGGATTAAGTCAGTGCCGTGACTTAACAGGAAAAAGATACCATGTTCAGAACTATTGACCTACTAGGCCTTCAAATGTTCACTTTGGAAAAATCAAGCTTCCCCAGAATTAGCAGATGAAAACAATTATTCATTTAATTAACAGCAGAGCTGTCACCTCCATGGGCATCTTTGCTCTGTGTCACCGACAGCCACATTTTTCTTAAAAGTCTCAAGTTGGAACAATAAAAGGTGCTGAGCTTTAGGTCTTTGTTGGGCAGGGAGCTGAGCTGCAATTTTGTGCATGTTTAGGCTACCAAGCAAATTATAGAAGAGGAAGCTTTGTGTACTCTTCCTAACTGCTATAACTTCAACTGACACCTCCCAGACTTTGGGGGATCCTTCTCCTCTGACTTATCACAAGTTTACACCATTTGGGGTTTATACTTCCAGGATAAGTTTGAGGCTTTGAAATTGTGATAATAACTCACACTCCATGAAGGTAGTTAATCAATCAATACAGAAGGATTTATTAAGAATGAGAGGTTCCATTTGTACAAGTGTTTCACCTATCATCTCTCATTGGATCCTCACAACAACCCTGGGAAGTATCCTCATTTTAGAGATGAGGAAATTGAGTCTGAGAAGGGTTAAGTGACTTGCCCAGGGTCACATAGCCAGTGAATATCTGAAGATTTGAAATTAGGTCTTCCTGATTCCACATCATTCCAAGCACTGTAGCTACTTTGTAACCTAGGCAGAAGAAAGGTACTGACTATGTGCAGGGTACTGTACTAGACTTGGGATACAAAGACAAAAATGAAACAGTTCCTGTCCTCACAGGGATTATATTTTACTGGAGAAAACATAAATAAGTATGTACAAATAACATGGTAAATAGATACAAATGAACTTGGAGAGTGAGGGTGGACAAGAAAGCATGACTGGTGGAAAAGAACTAACAGTTGAGACAATATTTGAGCTGTGCTTTAAAGGAACCTGAAGATTCTAAGCGTGAAGAAGGAGCTTGTTCCCAGTGTGGGGACATCCTATGCAGAAGTATAGAAACAGAAGTTGGAATATT
Source organism: Vombatus ursinus (assembly GCF_900497805.2). NCBI lineage: Eukaryota > Metazoa > Chordata > Mammalia > Diprotodontia > Vombatidae > Vombatus > Vombatus ursinus. The sequence continues at coordinate 17,433,899 of NW_020954598.1, forward strand.
GTATATGAGAAATAGCAAGGCTGAGCCATAGAGTTTGTGAAGGAGAGAATGAATATTATTCCCATTTTGCAAGTAGGAAAAACTGAGGCACAAAGGCTTTCATCTCTAGGGTATAATGGCACAAAAACCACTCCACCATGAAAACTCACTCCAGTCCTGGACTTCACATAATGGAAATCCCCTCCATCCTTGAGACCTTCTCTCATACTGACTGGTTCCTTCTAGAACTTCCATTTTTAAGGAGGATACCTGGGCCATCTCTGTCTTGATTTTCTTCCAAGTTATACTCTTGACTTTCCCCTCTACCCACTTTCCAGCTTCCTTTAAATGGCTGTCTTCCCCCAATGGAATGTAAGTTCCTTGTCATAGGGACTATTGGTCTTTCTGCTTGCATTTTTATTTCCAGTGTTTAGCACAGTGGCTGACACAAAGCAGGTGCTTAATAAATGCTTGTTGACTTGACTGTTGACTCACTCAAGGCCAACAAAAAATGCCAGCTTTAGTTGATCTAAAGCTCAATATTAGTCAACAATATGATGGGGTTCCAAAAAAAAGCTAATGGGATCTCTCGATTCATTAATAGAAACATAATATATAAAACAATTGAAGTAATTGTTCCAATATTCTCATTCCCAGCCAGATAATACCTACAATACTTGTATTCAGTTTTGAGGATGAACAGGGGAGACATAGACGGACAGGGATCATCCAGCGGAAAGTGACTCGAAACTGCATCATGTGGATATTGGTTGAAAGAGATTTATTCTAGACAAGACATGACTTAAAGAGGACATGATGGCTGTCTTCCAGATCTCTGACACCTGACATCCAGGACTTTGGACCTTAGCTGCCTGAAAATGTAACATCTATTTCCTCCTTTCCTGCTATTACTTTATTATGCTTGGTACTCTGCCTTTCTAGACCTAAAATACATACCTGATTCTTCTTGCCTTGCTGACCTCTGTGGACACACATCCCTACAGCTAGAATAGCTGCTCAGCCATTCCTGCTTATCTAGAGCCCTGGCCCAAGATCTCTCCAAATAGCCCTGTTCTTACAATCTGAAAAGTCAGGGCCAGCTTTCTGTTCAAAGGGAGAGTGAACACAAATGTTCGTAATAGAAAGACTAAAATTTTAGGTAAGCTAGTTGAGTCAGAGTCACCTCACACTTCATATTCTGCAGGCATTTGGGCTCCCCATTCTAATATAAATTCCCTGGCCCTGAATCTTTGTTCTAGCCATCTGTCTCAATCCCTTGGATCCCAGTGCTCTGCAAACAACCTGGTGCCAACCAGATCTGGATTTTCAGGTCATGTTTACATTCTTAATGATGCTGACCCCAGTTAGCCTCAAGCAGAACCATAATGGTTTTGATTCTGTTGAAATGCAACAGCGAGTATCAGCTAACTGAGAGCAGCCCTTATGGAAACGGAGCAGAAAAGAGATGTTTGAGTTTAGGGAAGGGTGGAAACAGGCTAGGTTGAGAAAGAGAAGGTCTAGAATAGATGCCATGGGAAACCATAGGTATCTGAGGAAGACAATGAGGAGACAAGAATTAGAGGGAGAGGAGGAGTTTACCATTGCAAGGAAAATAGATAAACAATGACTCAGCAGCTATAATCCTTCTGGTAAGATGGTAGACAACTGGGCTTTACCATCTTCCCTACCTTTGTTCCATAAGGTCCACTGGACTTTGCTATCTGAGCTGCTGTGATGTCTTTCTACTTCTCAGTCAGTGTCACCTGAATTTCCGTTACACATAAGGACTATTGGGCTTTGTCATCTGTCCAGACACTGCACTCATGGCCACTAGTCTTTGCCAGATGCCCGGAATCCAAACTCTCCAATAAATATGAGAATGTGAGCTCCTTGAAAACAGTTAATTTAAGAAATTTTTACTAAGCACCTATCAGAGGCAGCAAGGTAGTGCAGCAGATAGAATGCTGGGCTTTTAGTCAGGAAAACCTGAGTTCAAATCTAGACTCAGAAACTTTATAGCTATGTGACCTTGGGCAAGTCACTTAACCTCTGTTTTCCACTAGAGAAGAAAATAGCAAACAGTCTAATACCTTTGCCAGAAAAACCCCATGGACAGAGGTCCACAGGGTTACAAAGAGTTGGTCACAACTGACACAACTGAGCAACTATAAGCATCTATCATATGCTGAGCATTATGCTAAGTACTAAAGATATAAATATGAAAAAGAAAGACAGTTTCTGCCCTCAATGAGCTTCCAATCCAGTAGAGGAAAACACACACACAAACACACAAACACACACACGTGCACACACATATGCGCGTGCAATGAAGCTGAAAGAGTGGGTGAAAAGCAAGGAAAGGACTCAGTGTATGGTCACGATGGAGAAGTCGAGAGGAGTACAGTTGGGTGCAAAATGAAGAGATGGCTGGCCTGGGCCCCTCCTTAAATGGAATATCTGGGAGGAAAAGCAGAGACTGTCATCATACTCCCATTGTTAGCACAGTGTTTGCCATATAGTAAGCACCAAAAAAAATGCTTTTCCATTTAATTTCCTTGTTTCTTTCATTTTTTAATTCTTACTTTAAAATACTTCACTTTCAATTTTCAGTCGTGTTTTTAGTCCTTTTTATCTGCAAGAATGCCAGAAAAGCAAAGCCATAAATGCACCATTTGAGTATGTCTAAAAATTCTCCTGCAGGGTCAGTGTTAGACTAGACGGGACCTGAATGACCATCCAGTAAGTAATAGAATCGGTATCCTGAGGCATCTCTCCATACAATTGCAGGATTTTCTTGTCATATGTAAACAATATCACTTCATTCCAGATGATATAAACTCCTGTGACAGTTCCTGGCTTTCTTCTGATGGATTCCTAAATGTCATATGCTCTCAAGGTGTCCCATTTCCTGCATTCCACTAACTTGTGTCACACTCTCGCCCCATTTCCCTCACTCCCCTGCAGCTTAAAAACTTTAAATAAAAAGAAAAGAAAAGAAAAGAAAAAGGAGTTAAGCCTGGGCAGACAATGTAGAGCATAGATTTCCTGGGTTCTGCCGATCCTTTTGGCACAAATGCTGTCTGAGTGTTAAGGGCAGAAATGATGCTCCTTTAATCACTGTAACATGAAGCCACCTTAGCTTACTATCTACCATCTTTTCCTGAGGCATTCTAAACATGCAACTTAATTCAACAAAGAGACACCATTAGAAAACTTACACCGAAATCCCACTACCAACACATCTTAAAACATGTCATCTAAGAAATTTGAAAAATTCTAGCATTTAGCATCTAAAATACTAGAAACAGATGTCCCAGCCCTATGCAGCAAAATTCTCATAAGATTGTGGATTTCTAACATGAAATTCAAATCTCTGAGAGCTCGGACTGGTGAGATATATGTCCAATAAATCCATATGTGCATCAAATGACTGGTCTTTGGTGAGGCAGAGGTAGTAGGGGATTTTGTTATAGCATATGTTTAACAATGTCCACCCATGCAGTCAGAAGCACATGCTTCTTCTATTCAGGATTTTGCTTTGCTTCCAGATTAGATGGATAGTTGTTTTGCATAAGGATTCTAGAAACTGACATAAGATTTTTCAATATGTCCCATAACCGCAAATTTTTCCCCCCAGAATAGGCGCCATGTTTAATTGTATATCAGATTTGTGAGAATAGTTATACTGTCCGCAGTTTTTATAGCATATATATCATCCTTGTTGCCAAAATAAGTGCTGAGTCAGGTATTCCTGTCAAGCAAAGAATGAGCATGTCTTCGCTATGACTAGACTTAATTATTGCTGAACACCTCTGATCAAAACCCCATCTCAGAATCATATTACAACCTTCAACTAAGGTGATTCAAAGTTACCCAAAAATGGAAGTCAAAGTGATTACTCTCACTATATTATAATCTAGCACCATCACAGCAGAATCAATTTATTTTGAATTCTGTGTTTCTATTTTTAATTCATCTTTTTAAAGGTATGAAGCTTCTAGCACATTAAAAAAGGACTCATTTCATAAAAGCTTGTGATTAGAAATTCTTGAGACAGACTACAAGAAGCATTGTTATTCTCAAACCCTTCAAATTTCTGATTGGACCACTGGGGGCACCTACCACTGCTTGGTGAAAGCAAATATAAATTGCAGGAAAGGAAACAAATAAAGAGAAAATTTAAAGAGTAACATCAAAGACATCACCCAGGAAATCTATGATCCTACACAGAAGTAGTCACTTGGCAAGCGGGAACTGACGGACAGTCTGAATGTTGTATTGATAGTCACAAAATGACAAAAGATTGAGATAGAGGGGGTCTCCATTGTATAGGTTGCCTCTTTTATGGAGGATTTATGGGAGAAAGTGTTGCAAAGGTTAAAAGGATATAGAAAGAAGACCCATAATGATGTAACATGACCCTACTGAAGTACTGACAGGTGAAATATTATCACAGAATTTATTTGAACATTTTAAGGTAGGATAATAATTGTTTTCCCCAAAAGCGGAAAATGGCAAAAAAAAAAAAAAAAAAAAGGAGGGGAGGGTTCTGAGGTTGGGCTGGAAGGTGTTATAACATTCTAGAATACAAAGAATATTATAACTGAGAACATTTCAGTCTGGGAAATCATTTCATACACACTCTTCCACCTGCCTCAGACAAAAAGAATGCAAACTGATCTCATGCTTATCACCTCAAGATGGGCAGTATAATTCATATAGAAACATTTTCCCTTATCACTTTAGGAATAACAGTTATTAAGCAAAGTAGGTTTCAGGTCATCTATTGACTTTTGAGGTTACACATTTGTTAAGAATTCAGGGTACATGGGAAAGTTGAAATAAGAATTTGCAACGTTCCTAATACATGCAGAGATGTGTCCTGTCAATAAGGCCTTAAACTAAACTATTCTGTTTACACTGGTGTCCATTAGCTTATTGATATACCACCATTTCTAGCACAGCAGTTCTCAAAGTTAGTTTGCATATCCCTGGGTGTCCCCAAGACCCTTTCCAGTGGGTCTATGAAATCAAAACTATTTTCACAATAATACTAAGATGTTTTGTTTTGTTTTTTTGCTAGACAATGGGGTTAAGTGACTTGCCCAGGGTCACACAGCTAGTAAGTGTTATGTGTCTGAGGCCGGATTTGAACTCAGGTCCTCCTGACTCCAGGGCTGGTGCTCTATCCACTGTACTACCTAGATGCCCCTTAAGAGGTTTTGATTTCAAATATATTAAATATTGGTAAATACAACTCACATAAACAAAAATTCTTGTGGGGAGGGGAAAAGTCTCAATAAAATTTTAAGAGTGTAAAAGGGTGGTAAGTGCAAAAAGTCTGAAAATCACTGCTCTATCATTACCTTCTTTAGTCCCCCCCCAGTGACCCTAGTTAAAGAACGTGGGAATCCTTAGCACCTTGGAACACTGACATCAAGAAAATCATTATATTTCATAACTAGAAGCACCTTAGTAAACAATCCCTTGCCCAACACATAATTGTCTCCTACAGTGCTGCCATGACTGCCAGTCATCCTATCCTCATTGTGTACAGACATGGACTATCACTAAGGTTCCCTTTGTAGCAGCCTTGGTCTCTGGGGTTAATTCCAAAGAAGTATTTACATATAGTGAAAGGAAGGGATCAAAACTGATTAATACCCATATACAGTTTTACCATTATTTTTACCATCACACCTGCCTTTTCTGCCATCTTGACAACAATAGAATGTTGTCTATTAGTTATTTTCAAGTTCAATTAACTAACCAATCAGCTTTTTATTAAGCACCTACAGTATTGCAGGCATAGTACCAAGAACTAGAGATAAAAATACAAAGAATGAAACAATCCCTTCTCACAAGGAGCTTAGAGAGACCAAAACTAACCATATTTAAAGTGAAGGAATATAGGTAAATGGATTTTGAGCCTTGTGTTTTCCTTACTGAAAAATTTATATCATCAGCTACAGTTACTTTCATTTTTTTAAATTTACCAGATTTACTATTGTCCTGGCTCCTGTGCTGAGAGAGATATAAAAAAAAAAGCTCTGTGTTTTTATTACTAAGTTCTCGAGATGCATTTCTAGGAACTGTATATTATTACTTTGGATACAAAAGTCTTTTATTTGAAAACACAATGAAACTTGTAAACTCTTCCCCCAGAAGAATGCTAATAAGATCTATGTCTCATGAATCATAATATTCTTGTTATGATTGTCTGACAAACAGCAGCGATACTACCACGAAAAATCCCAAGTTGGGCAATGATACATCTACTAAAGTATCCTCTGGGGAAAGGACTAAAGTCATCAAATGTATTTCTTACATTCTCTCCTCATTTTTCCTCACCAAGTTCCTGTGCCAAACAATGCCATGTCATATATTATTGTCTTATAAAATATTATATCTTTATTCTGGAACAAAAGCGTAAGTAGACTTTTTCTCTTAAAATGCTATTAGTGAGAAAAAAAACTCCTAAAAATTTATTATCTTATAGTATGAACATGGTGGTCCTTTTAGAAAGTGTTATTTAAAATGCTGTGGTTTTAAACTGGACTTTTCATTTTTCAACAGATTGAAGATTATAAAAATACAACTGAATAATATTTTTACTTCCCACAATCTAAGCATATATGTGAGTGTTATCCCAGTGAACATTTCCCTTTGAGGTTAAGGACAATGCAGTTCAGTGGAAAGAGCTTGGGGTTATAGGATCTCAGTTTAAATACTTGCCCTAATATTTATTGTCTGAGTGACCTTGGGCAAATCATTTCACCTTCATGGGAATCTCATTTCCTCACCTATAAAGTGATGAAGTTGGACTAGATGACCTCTCAAGGCCCTTCCAGATCAGTATATGATCCTAGAATCTTTCTCAAGTTTGAGGGGAAGAGTTCAACTTTATTCAGTTGAGTCATTTTTCAGTCATGTCCAACTCTTCATGACCCCATTTGGGTTTTTTGTGGCAGAGATACTGGAGTGGTTTGCCATTTCCTTTTCCAGCTCATTCTACAGATGTGGAAACTGAGGCAAACAGGGGTAAGTGACTTGCCTAGGGTCACACAGTTAGTGACTGTCTGAGGCAGATTTGAACTCAGGAAGAAGAGTCTTCCTGACTCCAGACCTGGGACTCTATCCACCGCACCAACTAGCGGCCCAGTGACCTCAGAAATACTGTGGTTGGGATGAGAATAGATGTACTGGTTCAGTATTTATTTACAGATTTAGGCAGCTAGGTGATACAATACATAGAGTGCCGAGCTTGGTGTCAGGAAGTCCTGAAATCCAACATGAGATACTTATTATGACTCTGGGAAGTCATTTAATCTCTATCTATCTGAATAACAGTGTTTATAAAGATCAGGTGAGATAATTTTTGCAAAGCACTTTGCAAATCTTAAAGCACTAAGTTATAAATGCTATTATTACTACTAGTGGTAATATTATTCTAATAATAATAATTCATTGATCATTCAACTTATGATCAACAATGTAACAATATGTTAAGTGCTCTAGAACATAAATTTGATACAACCCTTGCTTATCTGCTATAAGCTTACACTCATGGACCTGGAGTAAGGAGACATCTGGGTTGGAACCCCCACTGCAACATGCACCAACAATATCATCCTAAGCCATTCATTGAGCCTCAGTTCCCTCATCTACAAAATAATATCTAATATTTATGTGACACTTAAAGGCTTGCAAATAAATTACTTCACTTGATCTTTACAATAAGGCAAGTGCTATTGTTACCTCCATTTTATACATGAGAAAACAGGCAATCAGAGGCTAAGTGATTTGCCCAGAGTCTCACAGCTAGTAAGTGTCCAAGGCAATATTTGATCTGAGGTTTTCCTCACTCTAAGTAGAGCACTCTTTCTGGTAAGCCATACTAAACCCAAGAAGACAATTCTCCTTTATGCTAAGGAATATGTGCCTCCCACTGTATAGATAAGGTTGTCCTGAATAGTTGTGAAGCACTGCTACCTCTAACCTTCAAGGATCTGTCACTTTATCCATGTCTGTCGTTCCACCACTGCCACAGATTAAAACCCCTCTAGGCCTTAGTAATCGGTCTTTGTAATTTATTGGAGTGGAACAAAATCATCCCCTGGTGGCCCATCTTCTAGTGATGAATCTCTCCATACAGAACTAGAATCATCCTCAAATGATAGCTGTACAGTCCACTTCTGGGCCATACTCAAAACCTTTCCATCTCAGTAAAAGCTGCTAGAGTTCACCCTCCACTGCTATTAACCTCGAGGTCACCTTCTCACCATGATGAGATATTGGAATACCATCTTAGTGGAGGTGGATGCATGATGGTGAAAGAAAATCACAATTTTGTTGCAAATCTAAAGTAATATTGGAATCACTGAGTTAAAAATCAAATTTCAGAGGTTTAACGTAAGTCACACTTAGGTTAATTTCATTAAGCTGGGAAAATTACCATGATAACAGGGCACTAGAAAGAGATTTTTAAAGGCTGATTCCATTGCTCTACTCTCTTCAAGTGATGTTAAGAATGCAGATTATCCCACAGGTCAATGGACACATTGAGTTTCCCTTGGAACACAACCCTGATTGACACAAATAGTTCTTTCGTAAGAACTTTGGGTAAGTCTTCTTTCATTTAATCTGTTATTTAACAAATGCAAATGTTGAACTGATTTTTCTGACAGTGAAGGGCACTATAATTGCATTAGCAATACTTAAAAAGAAACAAAATTGCTAAGACTAGAAGGCTAAGCATCTAACCCATCAACAACGGGACAGACTCCATTACAGAGACCTCATCTTGCCAATTTCTCCTGCCGTAAATATATGCACATTTCTAGTTAGTGCTGGGAGGAAAATTATTCTCAGGTGGAATTCCATATAGGAGGAGAAGAAGAGGAGGAGGAGGAGAAGGAGGAAAAAGAGCAGAAGAAGAAGAGAAGAAAAAGAAATGATACGGAAAAGAGAAACGGAAAAAAAAGACACCGCAACAGTCTGTCTGTATCTCTACTCAAGATAATAATCATCATCATCATCAGTCGGGGGAAAAAAAACATAGTATCTTTCTTCTGTCCCAGGGATCATATTTATGATAATTTCAACATAAATGTCCCCTTTTTAAGTGTACTTCTTAGTACATCACTTCCAAGTAAATCTATCTTTAAAAACTTTTAAAGACTTTCCTATTAGCCATATGGTTTTGAAGTGAATGTTCTTCAATGTACAATATGCTTTTGAAATATGTGCAAATGGTTTGAGTGGAGACATCAGTGTTTATCAGTTAACAGTCCCTTCAGTTACCCTGGAGATAAATTTATTTATAAAGAGCCATTAATATTTTAATTAATTAATTTAATACTAATATTTTTTAAATATTTGGATCAATTCAAAGGGAAAATATTACTGAGGATTTATTTTAAAATAAAAGAAATTCATCTTAGACATGTAAAATATCCCAGATTTTTTTGCCATGGAATGGAAGTTCTTTGCTTTCTGCTTGCTAAAAAGATAAAAGCATCAAATGGTTAAATATTTATGTTTTCACTCCATAATGCTCTAGATAGGATGAAGCATACAAAACCAAGTATTCAGTGAAGGGCTAGATGGGGGAGAGAGCTCTTGGCTTCCAGTTGCAGATCCGCTTATTCAATTTGTAAATTGAGGCAAGTCATTTAATCTCTGTGTGCTTCTGAATCTTCTTCTGTAAATGGATCTAATGTTACCTGTCTCCAACTACCTTGGAAGGAAAGAGTGAGATTGAATTAGTGAGAAAGTAAAAAAAGTATCTTGAGGCATTTAGACAAAGGGTATCATATAAATCCCAGACCCAATTCTCATCCTTATTGTATGGTTCATGAGGAGCCATAGCAGGGTGGTGTTGGAAGTCTTACAAAGTATTCGTTGAATGACAGCTACTTTGTTCAGAAGCTGACTACTTTGATAACAAAAGAACTGATCCTGGTACATTTCAGTACATGAGAATCCTTAACTGTTAAGAGTGAAAGCATTCAAATGGTACATAAATAAATCAGTCTGAAAACAAAATGAGGGTTGGGGGGAGAGCAGCAGAATGAACTCAGCCACCCATTTATTTGGGGGGAAATTAGTTAGTAAACAGCTATTTGATTAAGCCTTGACCATCAGCCAAAACCAACAACTCACAATTTGCCCTACAGCCCTTCCCCTCCATACTAGGCACCAATCTAGAACCAAAGATCTCCAAAAAATCCACCATTCAGTACCCTAAAGGATATAATCTATCCATCTATTGGGTGAGATCTAGGACACAAATGACATGACTGAGGATTAGAGGGTGAATACCATAATTATACCTCACCCCTTTCTAACCAGATTCCAGAAATCCATCAATCTCTCCTCTGACCATCAGTCAGGACCATGGTCTTATCTATCTCATCTCTCCCCATTTCTTGATAATCAAAACAACATGACATTGCTGCAGTGAAGAGTATGACAATCCAATGTCTACGGCTCAATTCAGAATATCTATGATTCTTGCTTTTAGGCTGCCTAGGCCAAAGCTCCCTTCCCTGATCTCTGTTCTCCACTCATTCATATTCATTCATGGTATCCCTTGTCCCAGCCCCACTCCACCCTACGTCTCTACTGTACCATCGGGAACCTCCATTCTATTAACAAACTGCCCTCCATATTAGACCCATGCTCCTCTCTGGAAATTACTTTGTGTATATTTTGTATTTTATTTTCTAAGTGCATTTTATTTTCCTACAATAGAGCATAAGCTCCTTGAAGACAGAAATTATTTCCTTTTTTTGTCTTTGCATCCTCAGAACCTGGCACAATCCCTGGCACATAGTAGGCACTTAATAAATGTTTATTGAATTGACCAAATTTTTGACATTAATCAATAAGTCTTAATTAACACTAACACCTTTCTGTAATTCCTATTTATAGCATAAAGGTCACTGTGTTTGCCAAGTCTGTGTCACGGTTGGCTACACTGTATGTGTGTTACCTGAGGACTAGCTAGATAACTTCTGAGAGGCTTATTACCTCTTTGAATATTACCTATTCAACCAATCAAGCAATTGGCACTTATTAAATGTCTACTTACTATGTGCCAGACTACGAATAAAAACACAATCAGTGAAATAATCTCTACTCTCATGGAACTCATAGTCTAATGGGAATGACAAAGCAAATATATTAGTCCATGCCAAATAAATAAATACAAGCAAATACAGAGTAAATTGTAGTTGGGTAGGAAAGGCACTACTAAAAGGGAAGGGGAGGATTCATGGAGAAGATGGTGCTTGAGCTGAGTCTTGAAGGAATTTGGGAATTCTAACAAGCAAGATTAGAAGAAAGTGAATTCCAGGCAAGAGGGACAGTCAATGCAAAAAAAAAAATAAGAAGGCCTCCAGCACATTGGGTAGACACCCTATGGAGAACATTTGAGAGGACAAGGATGAGAGTAGCAAATATGTGCAGATATGGATGGGTTGCTATTTGCATTATTAGAGAGAAATCATAAATCAGTGGGATCACAAATCAATTTGAGTATTGAAGTATCACATGTGAAAAAATTGGTCCCTCTACATCTTCTTTCAAGTCTCAATTAATGTACTACCTCTTCTATCATGCCTTCCTTGATTATCCCATTGGTTAGTGCTCCCTCACCAAACTCCTTTGTACTATACTTATATGTATACATACTATGTCTTCCATTAAAATGGAAACTTTTTGAGGTCAGGGGTGATTTAATTTTCTCTTTTATTTTAATCCCCCAAACCTAGCATTATGCCTTTCTCATAATAGGAGTCTCATAAGTACTTGGTGAATTAATTTGAGTTGAAATGAATTAAATTGAATATAATTAAATCATTGAGAGGCAAAGTGCTGATAACTGGAAGTGTAATGCAAAATGAGAAGTAGTAGGCCTTAAAGACAAATATATTGCTTTGCCATTCTAATCACATTTCTAATAATGGCAACCAACCACAGCTTCCAGTACATGAGTTATCTCTCCAGCACCTCTGTATGTCCCAGTAAACAGATCAGATGGTTGGAATCTCATGTCTTTGCCTGAGCTTGTTTTCTGTGGATTTCAAAAATATCTAAAGAGTTAAAAATAAATGTCCTCCACTATACTTGAACTTGCTTTCTATTGCTTCTTTAGCATAATGAAACATTTTTCTTAAGTACAGTATGTATAAACAGTAATAACTTGGTTTAAGGTCTTTACCATGTAGGGTGGGGGGAAAAAAGGAAATGTTAAAACCTTCTAAAAATATAAAGCATGACCAGTTACACAATAACTTCTAACATCTGGCAGTCCTAAAATGTAAATCAGTGGTTCTCAAGAAACCTGCAGCTGTAGCTTCCTTGTGGTTCTCCTATTATTGACCATTGGCCTCTTATCCAACCAAGAATTGCCACAAAGCCTTCAAAAGAACACGAATAGTTTTAAAGGCTTAGACCTAAAAAGATCATATTGCTCTGGTAACAACAGGAATATAGTAAAATGAAGATTGAAAATGAGTGTGAAGGGTTACAGAAAGACAGGCACACTAATACAAAGTTGGTACATCTATGAATTCCTCTAACTATTCTGGAAAACAATTGAAAGGATGCTAAGAATGTAACACACCCCTGAATGTATTGTAGTAATCACTTTAGGTTTGAACTCACATTTTGTTCAGGAAGGGAGGTGTGTAGAGGAGGGAGTGTGCTCTCCATTTGGGAGGTTGTTGAATGTTAGTGCTTTTTATACCTTCTCAGTAAATATCTCTTTGTAAGAGCTAATTGATGTTAATTAGCTAAATGTTAATTGGGAAGATGTTAACTAGTCAAATGATAGTGAGGTAACACACTGATTAGGGGCCCATGAGTGGTGCCACATGGTTACCTCTAGAATCCTGAGAAGAGATTCAGCAGGCCACTCTCTTGGGTTCTAACCTATTAATCCAAGTGAGTTTGGGAAAGAAAGTCCAGAGTCTATGAGCTGTATTTTGTTCATTCTTATTCGATGTTTTTTTTCATTATATACTTAATGATTTTTAAAGCCTTGAATTTTTACCCTGAAAAACAGAGTTAAAATATTCACATAATGAGCCAGATCCAACATTTGTGGGTTATAAGTCAGGCACTTTTGGAGAAGCATTCATTCTTGTTGTTGTTGTTATTTTTGTTTCCCTTTAATTGTTATTGATCCATTTTGGTTTTTACAATGGTTATTTCCCCATAAATCCTCCACCCATTGATCTCAAAGGAAGGAAGGAAGGAAGAAGAAAAAAGAAAGGAGGGGAGGGAAGAAGGAAAGAAGAGAGGAAG
>NW_020954598.1:17447201-17525433 GCF_900497805.2 Vombatus ursinus
GAAGAAAAAAGAAAGGAGGGGAGGGAAGAAGGAAAGAAGAGAGGAAGGAAGGAAGGAAGGAAAAGAGAAAAGGGGAGAGAGAGAAAGGGAGAGAAGAGAAGAGGCAAAGGGAGAAGGCAGGTCAGGAAGGGCAGGAAGAGAAAGGCAAACAAGAGTAGGCAAGGATGACATAGTAGGGCAGTGGAGAGGAGGGGAGGGAGGGGGCAAATTAAGCAAAACAAACAAAAAAATGATCTGATAGGTCCAACAAGATATGCAACCTAGTTCCTACCTTCCTACTTAGAGTAGAGAAGTATACATCTTATGTCTTCTGAACTAAAATTGATTAAAGTAATTAATTGGATTCTAATTGCCTTTTACATTTGTTGTCTTCCTTTACATTTTGTAGTTAATTCAAATATTGTTCACCTAAACATCTTTTATGTGCCTGATGCTATGCTAGGTCCTAGAGATACAGAAAGTGAAACTGTCCACCCCCAACTCACACCACACCTGCCTACCAAGTAGTTCATATTCTATCAATGGAGGCAAACATACACATAGGTAGGTATATCCAAGAAATATATGCTTGTTATTACTTTTCATCTCTTATTTTGAAAACTTAGTATCATTATCTGTTGGGGAATGGTTCTTGGTCTTTTACATTTGTGCAAATTCTCTTGGACACCCAACTTTTATTAACAGTATTTGATTCTTTTTTTTTTTTTGCACTTAACATTTTCTAGTCTTATCTTAGTTGCATTGATTTTGGTTGTGCAAGACTTTAAATGTTTTATATAATCAGACTTACTCATGGTGTCTTCTGTGATCTCCTTGATTATAAATTCTCCATCCAATGATAGATCTGTGAAAATATATCTTTTTCTCCTCTTTTAAAAAGAAATATGTGGGGCAGCTAGGTGGCACAGTAGATAAAGCACCAGCCCTGGAGTCAGGAGGATCTGAGTTCAAATCCAGCCTCAGACCAGACATTTGACACTTACTAGCTGTGTGACCCTGGGCAAGTCACTTAACCCCAATTGCCTAAAAAAGTGACCTTTTCCATTAAGGTTACTCGTCCATTTGTTGCTTGTTGAAGTAGAGGGTGTATGGACTAAGCATCTTTTCTGACAAACTGATTTATAGGTTTTCTACAGTAGTTGTTGAATGAAAGATCCTTCATTAAGGAATTTGTGTTCCTAGAGTTATGTATCTATTCTCTTCTGCTAATGTATTTTTTTCTATTTTTAATCAATATCAATTAATAAATAGGCATTTATTAAGCTCATACCACGTGTCAGGCACCATGCTAAGAGCTAATGATACAAAGTAAAGTAAAAACGTGGATGACAACATGTACCTACAGAGGTATATATACAAGGTACATACAGAGTAAATAAAAGATAATCTTAGAAGGGAAGGCTGTAGTAGCCAGAGGACCAATATAGGCCTCCTGCAGAAGGTGATTTTTGAACTGAGTTTTAAGGAAGCCAGGGATTTTTTTTTTTTGGTGAGGCAATTCGAGTTAAGTGACTTGCCCAGGGTCACACAGCTAGTAAGTGTCAAGTGCCTGAGTCCGGATTTGAACTCAGGTCCTCCTGACTCTAAGGCCAGAGCCCTATCCACTGTGCCACCTAGCTGCCCCTGAAGCCAGGGATTCTAAGAGGCAGAGATGACAAGGAAAGGCATTCCAAGGACAAGGGATAGGGAGCACAAAAATGAGAGATGGAACATTATCTGAGGAATAACAAGTAGATCAGTGAGGCTAGACCCTACCTAGAAGTTGTGGTAAAGAATAATGTTTAAGAATATTGGAAAAGTAGGAAGGAGCTAAGGGATTTAAATTCTAACCAGAGACGTTTATATCTGATTCCAGAAAGATAGAATCACTGTTGTTTATTGAATTGGGGGGGCGGGTGGCGGGAACAGTATATGTAACATGGTAAGTTCTATGCATCAGGGAAAATCCACTTCTTGGTGCTAGTAGTATAAAGGGAGGATTGGAGTGGGGAAAACTTTGTATTAATAGTCCAGGTAAGAAATTATGAAGGCTTGAATTAGGATGGTGACTGAATGAATGAGGAGAAAGGGACACACATAAGAGATGTGAAAACAGGGACAAAATTTGACAACTGACTGGATATGTGGTTCTCTGACTTCTTTCAGATCCATTCAGCAGACTAGAGCAAAGGAGGAGGATACTGGGGGTAATCTAGGGTGGGAATTTGGTCAGATATAATCAGTGATAAGACAACAGAGGGAGAGAATTAAGAAAAGGGGATAGTTTGTAAGATTATAATTTCTTAGTGTAGTCTGAAATCTGGAAATACTGTGCCTCTGTGGTTCTGGTTTGTTTGTTTGTTTTCATTATTTGGATTGTTGTTGTTCTTCCTGCATCCTTGAAAAGGACCAATGACATCAGGAGGATGATGCCTTGAATTGTGAGTGAACTGGATTTAAGTGAAGCAGGGCTGTGCAAAGTCCTCAGCCTCACTCTCTTCTCCAGTCATGGAAGTCCAGCGGCAAGACATAGGTCAAGATGACTGCTGATGGTCCAGGATGCAGTGGGAGGCCTTTCCTTTTTAAGCTAAGGCCTTTCGCAGGTCTCAGTTTGCTGAGGCAACACCCATTCAGTGATTAAAGATTAGGTTAGAATTGAGGCAGAAGATAGCCTCTTTTACCCACTCAAAAAAAAAAATCAATCTGGGAGGGAAAGACCCTAAGGGTTTCTGTCCAGAACAGTGGACAGAACAGAGTGTAAATGCTATCTACACTCACTCTGAGCCATCAATGCCCAAACAATGAGCAAGTAAGACTTGGGCTGGAACCTATTAATGGCCAATATGTGAGAGCCAGAGTGATTTGGGTTTAAAGGCATAGTCAAGTAGTTCCATTTAGGCTTTATCCAATTTATTCAATCCAGTTTCCAATGGGCTTTATCAAAGCCTGGTTTTCAAGAGCTATATTTCAAAAGATCATAAATGAAAACTTCATGGGACAAAAGAGTTAATTGGAGACTATTGTTCAAAATGAATTTTGTTAGGATTGTGCTTCCTTTTATAAAGTAACAACTTAATAGTTGAATAAGAATAACACTATATCTATAATTAATTTTGATTGTGATAATGCTTAATAATGTTATATTTTTAAAATTATATTGGCATGGTCCAGCAGGGAACAATAAAGTTCAATTATTTGAATATAATTTTATGTCCATAAGGCTTGTTCTGTAGTGTTTATGTAAGTCCTGAGTATGTCTTGCTAAGCTTATTTACAGATACTTTATGTATCTTGTAGTTAATTTAATGGAATTTTCCTTTCTATAATTTACTCCTGGTTTTTGTCAGTATTGCATAAAAATGCTAATGATTTGTGTGGATTTATTTTGTACCTGACTACTTTTTAAAAGAAAATTGTAGTTATTTCTCCTCTAATTTTTGAAATTTGTTCTTGTATGTTTACTTTCAGGTTGCTAGTTCATCGACTCAGATATAAACTTTTCTCTAAGGACTACTTTAGATGCAACCTATAAATTTTGAAATGTTGTCTGATTGTTGTCAGGGCAGCTAGGTGGTACAGTAGACAGAGTGCCCAGACTGAAGTCAGGAAGGCTCATCTTCCAGAGTTCAAACCAGACTCAGATGCTTAATAGCTGGTTTACCCTGGGCAAGTCACTTGACCCAATTTGCCTCAGTTCCTCATCTGTAAAATGAGCTAGAGAAGGAAATGACAAATTACTCCACTATCTTTGCCAAGAAAATTCCAAATGGGGCCAGGAAGAGTCAGACATGACTAAAATGACTGATCATGAAGAACTGGTTGTTGTCATTCTCTTTAACATGGTCAATTATCTTTTCTATGATTTTTGACACATTTCATTATTAAAAATGCCCTTACTTAGTCTCCATTTAAGGCTATCTTTTACTTGTGGTTGCTAGATTAATTGCAGTTTTTATTGTGTTGTGCCCTGTAGAAAATGGTTAATATTTCTGCCTTTTCATATTTATGTTTTGTTCCTTGATGTCTTGGCACTTGATCAAGTTTTCTAAAGATGCAATAAAATTAATGCTCAGTTACATGTATAGTCTCTAATGTTCTAAGTCTAAAGATGACACAAATCTTTCATATTTATTGTTTTTAAATCTATGAAACCCTGTGATTTCTTTTTTTGCTATTTTCTTACACTTATTCAGCTCCATAAAGGTCATTTTGCTGTATGTTATTTGCCATTAAGTTAGTTTTCACTTTCAGAACTTATGACATTTGGTACATGTATATTTAATAATGATATTGTTTCATTGTCTATTGTGCCTTTAAGCATAATGTAGTTTCCCTGTTTATCTCTCTTGACATGGTAATGTTTTTTTAGAGACATTAATTCTTTCTCATCACCTGGGGGTAATTTTACATATTGCTCCAGCATTTTAAATAATATTTTGTCCATTAGAGTTAATATGCCTCCCCAAAAGACCCCTCACACTCTCCAAATGACCAGAATGATATTCAATAAAAATCTAAGAATAAGAAATAAGTTATGATTTTCAATTAGTATAAGTAAATGGTTTCTTAACATTGAAATTAGGAAATAGGCAAATTTACATTGTCACTAATAATTTCACAACTCTGAGTCTCCTTACTGCATGATTTTCTTTTAATCTATCCAGCCTCATTTACTCGTTTCAACATTATAATTTCTTTCTCTCTTTCTGTCTTTCTCTGTCTGTGTGTCTGTCTGTGTGTGTCTGTCTCGTTCTGTTTCTGTCTCTGTTTCTCTCTGTCTCTGTCTCTCTCTACCACCACCCCTCTCCTTTCGATAATCACACACCCGTATGGGATCACATTGAAGTATAAAGGTAATTTGGGACTCAAGCTATAGGCCTTCATCATAACCCTCAGGAATTCAATAATTTCTGGTGTGATTTTTCAAATGAACAATTTTTTTCAAATGTAAGAAAGAAAGGCAAAAATATAAGTTATGGAAGATGGTTATTGAGAGGAGTGGAAAGTACATTTGTTAGTCTGGGTATACTATTCTGATAGTTCTCCTTAATCCCCAGTGGTTTTGATTGAACAAAAAGGGCATCTACAGACAATATTTGCATTCTGAAAAGTAAAGACATCAAGAAAAAATGCATTAAAGATTTCTAAGAAGCTCATTAACAAGCTTGACTTAACCACAACACAAATCTCGTCTCATGAGTCATGAAATTTTAATAACAAGTTTCAGTCTAATACAATGGGGATTGACACTTAGATGGACAACAACACTGCCTGATCTTTATTAGATAAACCACCATGACAATTTCTTAGATGCTAAAGATCTCCTAACATGTAAGAATTCACTTTCAACCTGATTTTATCATTTTGCATATTTTCATGCACACTATAAACAAGGCACCCTCCATCTCCAAGCAAAACTAGGAAATATAGAAAGTTTCTTTTTGGGCATCTACCCCTTTGTGTAACACTCCAGTCCTGGCTTCCTGGGAAATGTTTTCTGCTTTTGACTGATCATGCCCTACTTTCCCTCATCCTAAATTATACATTCTGTGTCTTAACTTCCACTGAGTTCTGCTAGGCAATAAGTTCTTCCACCTGATTCTTTAAAAATCCAACTGTTTAGAACTGAAAATGGCTTAATGTGTTATCAGTCATGTAACTTTTATGTTTCAACAGAGACTTTTAATGTTAATTCAATGATACTGAATAAAGGACTAATATGGGAATCCTGGGACCTGTGGGAAGAATCAATGAAAAAGACAGAGGTCCCTAACCTTTATTGTGTCATGAACCCCTTTAGCAATCTGGTGAAGTCTCAGAATAATGTTTTTAAATACTTAAATGAGAATAATAATAATACCTAGTATGTACATAGTGCTTTAGGATTTGAAAATAACTTAATAAACATCATCTTAATTGATTACCACAACAACACTGGAAGGTCGGTGTGCTTTTACTATCCCCATTTTACAGATGAGGAAAGTGAGGCAGGCAGAAATTAAGTCATTTGCCCAGGACCACACAGCTAGGAAATTAACATTAAAATTAAGAAGTAGGCAAATTCACACTGTCACTAATGATTTCACAACTTTGAGTCTTCCTGCTGCATGGTTTTCTTTTAATCTATCCAGCCCCATTTACTTCTTTCAATAGGGAATGTCGGAGGCTTCATTTTAACTCAGGTCTTCCTGACTCCAAGTCTAGCACTCCATCTACCGTGACACCTAACCATTAGAGGATCATAAGGAAAACCCATTGCACTGAAGTACAGTTTTCAATTTTTTTTTAATCAAGTTCACATACCCCAGGCTAAAAGAACCTATTCAATAAAGTAATGAGCAGATATTTATATGGTCCCTAAAGCTTGCAAAGTGCCTAGTCCATATCATCTCCCTTGAATCTCACAACGATGTGAGGGAAGCACCAGTAGCATTACTGTCTCCATTTTCCAGAAAATGTAAAGGAAATAAGGTCAGAGAAGTTAGATTTGCTCATGGCCACACAGCACAGAGTTCTGGGAGGTAGGATTTGAACTGACTCCAAGTACGGTACTCATTCCATTACACTTTACTGCAGTCCCACCAGTCTTTCTGACAGGTATTACTGAGTCCATGTGCAAACGGTGACACATATTACTGAGAGCAATGTGCAAAACTGCATGCAACCAGCCATTTCCTCATGTTTGAAACCATCATATAAAGCAACTCCAAAGAAAGCACGTAAAACAAGCTTTCTAGGACATCAAACTAAAAATGCCGATTTTGTGTAAAGCTCAACATCACAAATGGGACAGAGCTCTCTTTTTTCCTTTAATAGTATTTTATTTTTTTCCAATTACATGTAAAGATAGTTTTCAACATTCACTTCTGTAAAATTTTTAGTTCCAAATTTTTCTTTCTCCTTCTCTTCCCCTTCCCAAGCAACCTGATATAGGTTATACATATACAATCATGTTAAACATATTCCCACATTAGTCATGTTGTGAAAGAAGAATCAGAACACAAGGGGAAAACCATGAGAAAGAAAAGAAACCAAAAAAGTGAAAATAGTATGCTTTGATTTGCATCAGACTCCATAATTCTTTCTTCAGAGCCCTTTTAAGGAGAACCTAAAGCAGTCACCTATTCAAAGTTATTTGAGAGGCATTGGGAAAGTCCTATCCCCTTCCCCTACTCAAAATTCTTGTTTCCATTGGCCTGTCCCATTTGATATGTGTCATGTGAAACCTGGGAAGCCTCATAAGAACTATGCAGACTGAAGGAAGCAAAACCAGAAAAACAATGTAAAAAATCAAAATAACTTTGTAAAAGGGAACGACTTTAAGAGACTTAACAACTCTGGCCAATGTAATCACCAACCACAATTCCAGAGGATAGATGATGAAACATGTAACCTGCCTCCTGACAGAGAGGTGGTAGACTCAATACGGCAAATGAGACATAATGTTTTTTAGACATAACAAGGGTATGGATTTGTTTTGTTTGACTATGCATATTTGTTATGAGGTTTTTTTTTTATTATTTTTGATGTTGGTGTTGTCCCCCCCCCCCCACTGAAGGAGGGAAAGGAGAGGAAAAAAAATTAAAGGAAGAAATGGGTTTGGACTTGATGTATATAGTACCAGATTCCTTGTGCAATGATTATTCTTGTGCCCTACTTGCCACCAATGGGTAGAAGCTACTAAAGAGAGGAACTATTCAACTTGATTTAACAAAGAATTGTTCATGAGCAGAACCATTCAAAATCTGTATGAACTCTCTGAGATAGAGAGGTCTCCATAAAAAAAAAACTGTGTTAAATAAAAAACTGGATGGTCAACTATAAGGAGTTTTTAGATGAATTCTTAAATTAGGTAAGAGTTTGGACTAGATTTTACAAGCATTTACCTATTACATATACTTATTATGTCCTTGACACTGTACTAGGAGCTAGAGATAAAAATATAAATAGTCTCTGCCCTCAAGAAGGTTTAAATTCAACTAGGCTAGATGATTTATGATGTCCTTTTGAGATCTGAGATTCTGTGACCGTGTTTCTCTGTTGATGATAGGGGAGAATGGAAGATTGAAGGGGCTGTGAAAAATTACGGAGAGTACCACAAAGACGCATATACTTAATCGGCTATTTTAATAGATACTTTGAAAAGCACACACAACAAGGTTTATACCAAGAATCTATTTTATTGCAGATTTGGTACACACTGCAACCTCTTGTCCCAAACATAGGACCTGATGGGGCCTTAAGGATTCTATATTAAACAAGAGTGTGGAGAGATTCAGTGTGTTGCAATTTGTGTTCCCGGGTTACTCAATGCCTCTCCCTTCCTTAAAGTACCTGAAGCCTGAAGAGAGACAGAAAAAAGGGCAAATGTAATAGCTGTGATTGGTTATGGAGCTTCTCCAAGTAGTTGCAGAGTTCTATGGGAAACCTACCTTGGGAACATAAATGGGACAGGAAGCATATCTAGGGCACTGATCAAAGCAAATTCACAAAAAGAAGACTAGAGGCTTGCTCTATTGTCCCTGTAGACGTGGACACATTGTAGTCAAACTGTGGATGTTTTCAGTCTTTCATTTTATTGTCATTTTAGCTGCTTATCTGAATAAGTCATTTGATATGTAACGAATTTTTAGTATAATCGACTTATAACATCCACTTTCCTAGACTTCTAAAAAGTGGTACAGGTAAGCTCAACATAGCCCAAAGGTTATGTTGCTCAACATCCTGTCTGAGTACAGCTGCAGAATACCCTTCAGGGACAATGGGAGTTTGCTCTAAAAACAGCCTCGGTTATGAAATCATTAATATTGACAATGTCAACTAACAAAAGACAAAGTTAATTCTGCAGATGAATATTTTATGTGAAAGTCTGAACGTATGGAGTAGTGAACATTTGCTAGGTCTATCTCAATTCAAGCTAAAGCTTCTTCTAAGGTCCTAAGAATCAATTCATCTCAGTAAGTAATAGTTGATGTTGTTATATAAAATAGGATTTTATACTATATTTAGTGTTTTTGGAAAGAAAATCAAAGGATATACCAGATTTTTGATTGAATTATCTGTATTTAACTTCCTCTCTAGAATAAACATATAAGAATACATAATGTCAAATTGATGTAATTGACCCCACTCATTTTCTTTCTAAATTTTAATTCTAGAACACTTAGGCTAATTCGGTGTCTCAAAAATATCCCAGTTGTATAAGCTGCTGTCTTTTCACAGAACTTGCCCAGCATCAGTGTCTAATGGTTCTGCTGCTTCCTGGGGATATTCTTGATGGTTGGTGAATGACATCTGCCAATTATCTCTTTAGTCTATTTGAATGATTAACATAAACAGAGGTTGCCTGAGAGATCTTGATGTTTTTTTCATTTTTTTTCAGTGAAATGTAAACAATATATAATTGTTGTGCTAAAGTCACCAGTTAAAAGACTTTTCCAGTATAAAGGATGACCCCAAAGCAAAAGTCACCATTTTGTCTTTGGTTCACCACTTCTCAAATGGTAGGTGCCCAACCTGGGCTCCTTGGTGAGCTAGGACTATTGTCTCTGAATGTCAACATACAGAGTTTTTTAAAGACACCTCCAATTCTCCATCATCTATTAACCCACTAAACACACACATACACAGACCTACTAAAATTTGCTCATTCTGTACTTCATCATTCTGAGGGCCAAAGGGGGGCCACCATCTAATGCGATAAACAATGAGGACTGATGGATAGCATATTGGTATTTTAGCAAGAGCCTTCTGGAAACAATGCCTTCATCTTTCTTATTTATCCCAAAGATGATATTCTAATGATGGAGAGTTCATGTCAAGTAGACGTGGGTGGTATGATATCAAGCCTTTTAGAAAGGCAAAACACCACCACCACCACCACCTCCACTTCATATTCAAGTAACATTAAAAGTTTCCAAAGTGCTTTCTATACATATCCTCTTATTTTATCCTTAAACTCTGCAAAGTAGACTTAGCAGATACTATTAGTCCCATTTATTGATGAGGAAACTGAGGCTCAGAGATGTTAAGTAAACTTAACCTGATCTTAGCTAGTAAATTGAAGAGTCAAGATAAGACAGCAAGTCTTCTGATTCTTCTTTCCACCACTCCCTCCTTGGGGAAATATTTGCATTCTAAAGAACTAAGTTACTAAGAAAATGCATTCAGGTTCTGCAAGAAACTTTAATAACCTGGAGAATCACTCAAATCACATTACACAGGCAACAGCCTGCTCTGCTCATTGATAATTGTACAATTTTAATCTGTATTTGTAGTCAAATTATGATATAGGAATGATATCCTCCTAATGGGTGGAATTACACAAAGCAATAACCCTAGTTATGTTTGTGTCCACATGTGCTTTAGAACGTACTTCTTAGAATGTATTACTTCAGCTTTTTACCTTAAAGAGGGCAAACTCCAGTGAGTCAGAGCCCACATCAAACAGTGATGCTCGACTGTAAGAAAAGGAAAGAGGTTTGTTTGCTAACTAGCTATGGCCTTGGAAAGAAAAGCTCCCTTATCAACTCATCTCTTTCTTCTTGGGGAACCCTCACTTGTGATCAGTTTGAGTAAATAGAGCCTTTGATGTCTTTTGGGACATCAAAGGAAACACAATAGTTCCCTTTCAAACTACTCCAGCTATCCTTTCACTGAGCACCATATGTTATTATATTTTCAGTGAGTAAATAATAAATAGTGATGGTTTTTATTACTATTGTTTGTTTTTTAGTTTGGTTTTGTTTTTTGTTTGTTTGCTTTTTCTTGCCAAAAGTTTCTAGCACATCAGAGTAACAGGTATGGGATGGGGCAGGGAGAAGGGATCAGGCAGGGAGAAGAGCAGAATATCAGATGTCATCCATCTTTCTTTATTCTGTTTATAGTATTATGATCATTAATATCTGTACTCTATGTATATATGTATATATATACTGCATTCATAAGTATGTATGCTAAAGTTAATGAGAAAAGGTCTTTCTGACCATATGCTTCAGAAAAGAGAAACAAAAAGCACACTCACAAGTGAGTGCTGCATATTATAATACTCTCATTATAGTTAATCTTCCTAAACCCACCATGATATTCCAGTGCCATTAACAACACAGTGGTAACTTTATCTTCCAAAGGATAATAAAGGATTGAAACAAATCCTTGAGAATTCAGGCTTCAACCTTTAGGGACTCAAAGCATCTTAAACACGATAGTGAGGACACTGAGCCATCACTTTAACCTTTTGGCACAAAGATTAGTTCATATCAGATATCTTCTGTATTATACACCAACATAGCCTGCTGGTGATTTTCTTACCCCTTTAACCCCTAAGAACACCTATGTGTCCTTAGACATTCTCTTCTATTATTCTATGGGAAAATTAGAATTATTTTCAATGCCCTGCACAACAATATATATTCTTCTCCCTTGATTAGGGATCCAGATAGGCATTCAAACTGTGATTTCATTAACATGAGGTAATTCCCTTTTACATGGGGCAGCTAGATGGTGCAGTAGAGAAAGCACTAGGTCTGGAGGCAGGAAGACTCATCTTCCTAAGTTCCGATCAGACCTTAGACACTTACTAGCTACGTGAGCAAGTCACTTAACCCTATTTGCCTCAGTTTCCTCATCTGTAAAATGAGGTGGAGAAGAAAATGGTAAACCACTCCAGTATCTTTGCCAAGAAAACCCCAGATGGGGTCATGAAGAGGCAGACACAACTCAACAACAACAATAACAACCATATAGTCTACAAAAGTTCACTGAAGCACTGAGAGGTTAAGAAACGTATGAATTACAGAACAATATGTGTCAGTGATAGGACCTGAATGTAGGCCTTTCTGGCTCAGAGAGCAAGTAATTACTAATAATAATTTGAATAAATTGGCACTTCTATAGACATAAATGATACTTCTTCCTACCCCAAATTTCACTGAAACAAAGGATGGACATTGATAAGCTGGAAAGCATATAGAGAAAGGGAACCAGGATGGCAAAGTGACTTGAACTCATTCCATAAAAGAAGCAGGAAGTGGAGATGTTTATTTAGCCTGATGAAAAGAAGATTCAGGGGGAAAATAATAACTGTCTTCAACTATTTTAAAGATTGTCATATAGGGGGTAGCTAGGTGGCGCAGTGGATAGAGCACCAGCCATGGATTCAGGAGGACCTGAGTTCAAATCCGGCCTCAGACACATAACATTTACTAGCTGTGTGACCCTGGGCAAGTCACTTAATCCCATTGCCTAACCAAATTAAAGGAAAAAAAAAGCAAAAAAAAAAAAAAGATTATCACATAGAAAAAGGATTAAATTTTTTTTTGTTTCATTCTGGAAGGCAGAAGGGTCAATGAGTAGAAATTTCAGAGAGGCAAGTTTAAGTTAGATTCAAATAGAAACTCTTTCATAATTAGCACTTTTCTAAAGTAGAATGAGTTGCTCCAGAAGGTATCGGATCCCTCTGTCACTGGAGGTCTCCGAGCAAAGGCTGCATAGTACATTGTAAAGGGAAGTTTTTCAGATATACTAGGATTAAAAGGCCATGGGTGCCTTGCAAATCTGAAATCCTATGATTCTATGAAGTGGTAAGAAGTAATCTTGATATTCTGAGTAAAAAAAATAATAATAATGATGATTTTTTCAATTTTTTCACCCTTAGCAACCAGGAAAAGAAATCCTTGTTACAATGGAAATTAAAGCCTATTCTCTTATTTCAGTAGTTGATATTTTAAGATTTAAAATTAGAAGAATGTTCCCAATATTATGATTGGCAAGAAATTATTAATAACAACAAGAGAACACCCAATTTTTTTTATAAATCACTTTAATATGAACAGAGATACTACAGTACTACTAACAATCTTGTACACTTTGTCTTGACAAATATTAATTCAATCTTTTTTCAAGGTATAGAGTACTAGTTACTCCATCTAACACAGGGGGCATTTCCTTTTGTTGTGACCTGGACTCAGGAGTATTCTGGTAAATGTTTAACAACCAGTTCTCACAAATGTACTAATGCACTTTTAAATTTTATATGCATTAGTAACATTTTCTCTGATATTTTCTTAATTCTAGACAACCAACAAAACAATAAATCAAGCTCTGATTTGTTTGCTCATTTCTGACGTATAAATGTTCACACTGAAAATTTAACTATCAGCTGGCCAGTTTGAGCTAACTCCAACAAACTCTTGCCTTTGGCAGCCTGGTCAAGCACATGATTTCCTTCCCAGAATCATGTTTTTAAATACAGAAAATAAAAACAGAGGATTACAAAGGAAACCAATTTTAGGTGGCACAGTGGATAGAATGCCAGGCCTGGAGTCAGGAAGACCTAAATTTAAATCTGACCCCAGACACTTATTAGCTAGTTGACCCTGGGCAAGTCACTTAACCTTATTTGCCTCAGTTCCCTCATCTGTAAAATGAGTTGGAGAAGGAAATGGCAAACCACTCCAGAATCTTTGCCAAGAAAACCCCAAAATGGGGTCATGGAAGAGTCAGACATGACTGAAATGACAACGACTTAGATGATGGTGAGAAAGTAGCCTAACTCTTTGCTTTGGGTCTGAGCAAACTCTGTGGTACTGCTTCATTTGTACATGAGCATTATGTGATTCTCCATTCCAAACGCATGAGAACAGAAGAGGTGAAGAACTGAGCTCAGTTCTTGGTGACAGAGAAATGTGGCTTTGGGTCTGACATTCCAGAAAGACTTCCCTTTTATGTTGGTGTTACCCTGTGTTACACCTTGGGAATTCTTGTGTCTCTACAAACATATGTTATATAATCTCAGTTGGGCCCTCACTGCACCAAGGCAATCCTTTCATGTCCCCATAATTGTCTCACAATCCTACTTGCCAGAACAACTATGGCTATTTCAAACCTTTTCATCTCTCCTCAAGTCTCCCATGGCACCCCTCCTCCCACCCTCTTAGCTAAGGACCTCGACTCACACTTCACACAAAAAAAGTTGAGACAATTCATTGAGATGTCCCTCTTCTCTCTTCCTCTTCATATTATATAACTCAAATATGCCCCATTACCTCCTTTACCCATATCACATGAAGAGGTAGTCCTCCTCACCAAGACAAACTCCTGGACATGCACCCTTGATCCCATGCCCTCCTGTCTTTTTTAACACCTCTAGCTTCCTCACTCTATATCTCTCCAATCTTCAACCTCTCCCTATCTACTAGCTCCTTCCCTATGGCCTCCATCCTTGGGTGGGTGGGGAACCTCATTTGATCCAACAATCCCCACATTAGCTATTGTCCTTCAACTCTCCTCTCATTCTTAAACTACTCGAGAAAGCCTTCTACACTAGGTTCCACTAGGTTCCTCTAGTTCCTCTCTCACTCACTTCTAAATCCACTACAATCTGGCTTCTGACCTCATTCATCTTCACAGTTACCAGTGATATCTTAATTGCCAAATCTAATGACCTTTCCTCAATCATCATCACTCCTGACCTCTCTTTAGACTTTGACACAATCATTCTCTTCACCTGGATACTCTCTCCTTGCCATGTTTTTGTGATATTACTCTCCTGGTTCCTCTCTAACCAGCTGACCCACTCCTTCTCAGGCTCCTCTGCTGGTTCTTCATCCCTGTCACATCCACAAATCTTAGATTTGTGTCCTGGGTCTCCTCTCTTTGTCCTGGGTCCTCCTCTCTTCTCCCTCTGTACTATCTCACTTGGTAATCTCATCAACTCCCATGGGTTTAATAACTAATTCTATGCAGATGACTTCTAGATCTGGATAGGTAATCCTCCTAGTCTTTCCTGATCTTTAGTCTCACATCACCAATTACCTTTTAGACATCTCAAATTAGATGTTCCATAGATACCACAGAATCAACGTGCTCTAAACAGGACTCATAATCTTTTTCCCCAAAATGTCCCCTTTTCCCAGCTATCCTATTACTCTCCAAGGCAGCACCCCTTCTATATAGCCACCAAGGTACTATTCCTAAAATGTAGATCTGACCATGTCAAACTTCTGCTAAATAAACTCCATTGGCTTGCAATTACATCTATGATCATACAATAAATATTATGTTTGACATTTAAAGCCCTTTACAATCTGTTCACTGCTTCCCTTTCCAGTCATAATGCTCTCCTCTCCTCCATAAGCACTAAGATCAAGATGGTCTTCTTGCTATTGCTAGCACATGACACAGTATCTCCTAACTCCATGTCTTTTCATCACCTGTTCCTCATATAGAATTCTCTCCCTCTTTGCCTCTACCTTCTGGCATCCCTCAAGGCTCTACTCAAATTCAAATTTCAACAAGATGCCCCTCCCTGGTCTCCCACCTCCAGTGCTAGTGCCTTCCCTCTGAGATTATTTACTTTCTATGTATATTTCTTATATATAGTCATCTCCTTTGCATTTTGAGTTCCTTGAGGGTAGGAACATGTTTTTGTATTTCTTTGTATTTTCAGTATTTAAAAGAGTGCTTAGCAGATATGAGGCATTTAATAAATGCTTGTCAAATGACTGAATACTGAGGACCCACTAAGTTAGAATTAGTATATATAAATACATACAAGTTCTGATGACTGTAAGGACTTTGAGTCATAGGCTTTAGAGACAGACATGTCATTATAGCTTGTTTAGTCCAAACTCATAGCATTGAGCCCCAGGGCTATAAAATAAATTTCCCAAGGTCATACAAGCATGAAGTACAAGAGTTGGACTTCAAACAGTGTCTTTCAACTACAAATCCAGGGCTCTTTCTCTATGCCATGATGACCAGTTCTGGAATCTCACGAATAGTTCTGTCTCTGTTCATTCAAGACTGCTAGACTCACCCTTAAGTATTCAAGGACCATGTTCAATATTCATTGGTTAATCAAAATTGGCTTCATGTTCTTCTCCTCTATTCCTTTCCTGCTTGGGACATTCACATAATGTCTAGCATTTCCATCAGAATGATGGCAATCAGAGTCAATACTTTGTCTACTTTTTTTTTTTGAAAAGAGCTCTGATAAGGAAAACAAAAGTTAAAATCCATAACTAGAAATAGGACTTAAATTATATAAACTATTGTTGTTCTCTTTCATTCTGGGGGAAAAAGGATTCAAGGATATTTTAATAGTCCACTTCTAAAAGGAAAATTTCATCAAGATTAATGGATGGGCACAACCAGATAGAGTAGATTCCTGTTCCTAGAAGGCAAAACTTCAGTTTATTTTCATAGAACTTTACTTAAAATATCCACCCCTCAATTGCAGGTAGTATCTTCATACAAAAAGCTAATGCCATCTTATTCCACTCCCCTCATACCACCAGTGGCCACATTCAGCTGCCATGGAAGCTACCGAGAAAAATATTTAGAAACTCTTGGATAATCAACCAAAGGGAAGAAAACTGGGGAAAGCAGGCTTAGTTGAGGGAACAGCCAGACATAGCTTCTTACACAGTTGGCCTACTTATGATTATTTTCCTGACCCCAAGCACAGCCTAAACTTGGTTCCTAAATACTGATCTTGGTTACACTGTTTGAAATTCCACAAACTAGTGTATGATTTGTGTTAACAAGCCTCCTTTTTTAAAATGCAATTATTTCTGCTTAGATTGAATCAGTCATTCACATGTTAATATTATTTAGTTTGATTCAAGTCAACATCTATTAAGGGTCGCTATATGCTGTGAGATTGTTTCCTCATAATTTGTGGTTGAAACATTAGCACTGAGGAAAGGGTAGTTTTGACTATGACAAAGGGATATTAATTTTCAAAGATTCTTAACTGGGGTCTGTGAGCTTATTTTCATTAAAAGTGACAATTGCATTTCATAATAATTGGTTTCCTTCATAATCTTAGGTATTTTATTTTATGAATTTAAAAACATTATTCTGAGAAGGGGTCCATAGATTTTACCAGGCTACAGAAGGGTCTGTGACACACAGAAAGGATAAGAACCCTTTTGTGTGAGCATGGAGTACTCTCTGGGGTGCAGGGGGGTGAAGGGGGGAGAGACAAGAGACAGTTCTTTTTTATAGTCCCATATATCTTGTCCCCTTCTCTATTAAATGTAAGGCATGCTTCAAATCTTAAAGTGCTACACAAGTGTTAACAATAATAATTAGCTACTTGTAGAGAGCTTTAAGATTTGCAAACATTTGTAAATATTATCTTATTTGATCTTCACCATGAGCCTGAGAGGTAGACACTATGATTATTCCTATTTTACATATGAAGAAATTGAGGCAGACTTGCCCAAAGTCATCCATTTAGTAAGTGTTTACAGCTGGATTTGAGGTTAGATCTTCCTGGCCCTAGATTTAATGCTCTACTCACTGGGCCATTTAGTAAATGTGAGCTATAAACATTAGTGAGTTATTGAACATTTAGAAATGACAGTCATTATTATTATTGATGCCATTGTTCTATTGTTATGGTTAGGCTATAAGTTCTGTAAGAGTATAGAGTAAGTCTGATTTCATCTTTGCATCCCAAGCACTTAGAACACAGTGTCTTGAGAAGAGTATCTACCTCATAAATGCTTGTTGAATTGAAAAGAATTTCCTAGGATTGGTAAAACTCAAACATGCAAAAAAAAAACAGTCAATAGTAACAAATGGGAATTTAGATATATCTTCAAAACACTATTTCAGAAGCATAATTGTTTTCAGTATTATATCAAAGTAACTACAAATGCTACAGAGTAATGAGGGCATGTAGTAGTGCATACATTATAGGTAAGCACTATCTAAAAACATCTAAATCCAGCTTTGTTGAAATTGATTTCCCTATGTTTCAGTACAATCAAATGACAGGGTAACAATGAACATTCTAAGAAAGATGCATATTTCAATATGGTATTCCCCTGTAATAGGTCCCATTTAGCTCTTCCAAAATTTGAGTGGATTTTATTAGATGAATTTATCCTACAGCAACTATGCTTTAAACAAAACAAAATACGCGAGCACCTTTGATTCTACCTTTTATTCTGCTAATAATTTTAAGTAAACAAGCAATCCTTTCTAAACTCAGCCTAACAGTTCTTAACGTTTCATGGATAAAATCACAGAAAGACACACCCTCATTAAAGCATGTTTGCAATTTTAATTACTGTCAACTATATGAATATTTTTGAGTTAGAAGATTGTTTTTTCTGGAAAAGTAACTTGAAAAAGACAGAAGAAAACCCTAAAAAATGATTTTACAAAAATAATACTTTACATTGGGGGTAATTGGTCTTTAAACAACATGTTCTTCTTATACTGATTAGTGGGACAGTACACAACAGTACCTATATTGTTTTTGTTTTTGTTTTGTCTTCGTAGAAATACTCATGAGTAATTTTCATTTTGAAAGGATGAAAATGTTCTATGATTCAATATTTGACTGAAGCTATATAAAGCAAGAAAGTGGTATAATTACACTATTACTTTTATCCAGAGTCATAACTAGGGTGTAGAAAGTAGGGTTTTGTCCTGGAAACCTTGTGGGGGGGGGCAGAAATTTTGCTCCCTGACAGTCTTCTGTCTGCCCCCACCTTTGTTACACTGCCTTAAAGGCTCCACTCTTCTCTGAGGACCTGCTTTCCTTTACCGTCATGTCTCCTACAAAGTGGGAAGGTTAGGAACCACAGTAATTGGGGCATAGATCTCTCCTAGCACAAATGTAACCAACTGCTTAAGTCTTCACTCACTGTTTCCACCAAGCCCCAGAATTCTTAGTTATGGCGCTGCTTATATCAAACCATCCTATGTATCAATAATAATTGTTATTTAAAATTTGTAACTATCAAAAGGGTTCAGCCCTCTCTAATACTGTAAGGAATATGGTTATTTAATATAATCTAAAAACCAAGAGTGAGAAACTCTCTAAATTTGTATTTAATATGTATGGTGATGGAGAGATAATAAATTCACTTTTCTATATTTGGTATTTGCCTGTAAACATGAAAAATCTTATTCCTTCCCAGGTTAGAGGGAAGTTTGAGAACAGAATAAACATACTAAGTTCCTTAGAAATTCTTGCAAATATGAATGATATCATTTAATATTTAACATTATGGTTCCTGGCTAGCACAGATGGACAATAGTACAAACTTTCCTGTGTTTGGGAAGCTTGAGTTTACTTTTGCATAATTCACTCCAAAAGCATGGCACAGTTATGACAGCCATGTAAAAGAGATCAGGAGCCCAAACTCAAAATATGGTTTTAAAGAAAATGGTTCTCTTCTTGTGCTTCCTGTAACCTAGAAAGGTTTATTTTCTGGTTTCTTTCCTCATCCCTCCAGCCCCCTTGCCACAGTTACTTTGAGTCCATTCCTGTCTCTGAAAGTGGATCCTTTGACCTAAGGAGTCTATGGGATCCTTCTAGCTATATAACTTCCATCGTGTGCATAAAGTCAATATCCACAGGAAGATAAGTCGACTAAATTTCTTGGTGGACCAGAGATCCTATAATATGTTTATACAGCTACAACATCCTTCTTACACTGAGAATACATTATTTTTCCAGCATACTTCCTTCCAGTGGTCTTCTTTTTTCATATCCATATCTTCACTTGTTGCTATACTTTCTCATTTCTCTTTTAAAAATCTGGCTTCATCTGGCATTCTAGAAGATTTGGGAAATGAGTTGTCCATAGAATGTTCTCTTTATGCTAAATGGACTGCCCAGACATCAATCATGGTACCTATAATGGTTTCTGAAATGTGATTAGTTCATTCATTCAACAAACACATTGAAAGCTTGCAATGAAGAAAAATAAAGAGGAGAAGGATGAGAAGAAGATGAGGAGGAAGGAGAGTATAAGGAAAAGGAAAAAAGGAGGAGGAAAAGGAGGTAAAGGAGAAAGAAATGAAGAAGAATGAGGAGGAGAACAAGAAGAAGAAGGAGATGGAGGAGGAGGAGGAAGAAGGAGGAGGAGGAGATTTCTAAAAGATAAATGAGAAGTTATAGCCACAAGAGTGAGGATACTGATACGAAAAGAAAAAAAAAGACCACTGGGAGGGAGTATGCTAGAAGAATTATGTTTTGTCAGTATAAGAATGTTATAAAGCTATTTGTATATATACATAAACATATAATAGCATCACTGGTCCATCAGGAATTTTGGTCTGCTTATCCCTACGTGGATATAGAATTTATGCACAGTGGAAGTTACACAGTTAGAAGGATCTCATAGGCTCCGTAGGTCAAAGTGTCCACTTTCAGAGACAGGAATTTACTCAAAGTAGTTGTGGCAAGGGGAAGGAGGGATAAGGTAGTGCTATTATTATGTCTATTTTACACATGAAGAAACTGAGACAAACAGAGGTTAGGTGACTTGCCCAAAGTTACACAGTTAGTAAATTTCTGAGGTCATATTTGAACTCACGTCTTCCTGACTCTGAGCCTCAAGCTCTATCCAGATACAAGACAAGGCCCCTGTCTGAGAGGTCTTGACAGAACTCTTACAATGCCTTCCTCATGGGTCTTCTTGTTTCCAGGCCCTCCTCTTTCCAATCCATCCTCAACCAAGCTGACAAAATAATCTTCCTAACTGTAGGCCCTGCTGTATCAGTCCTCTGATCGCACATCTTCAGTTTTTGTTAATAGTACCAAGGATAAAGTACCAACTTCTCAACTTGGCATTTCAAGCCTTCCACAATTCAACTCCAACTTGCTTTCCCTGATAACATTTCATTTTACTCCCCCTCAATCATAGCCATATCCCATATTCTACATTCCAGCCAAACCAACATATTTGCTGTTCCCCATCTCAGTATTCCATATCTATGCCTTTGCCCAGGTGGTTTTCCATGCCTGGAAAACACTGTACCACCCTCCCCCATCCTTTACCTCTATCTCTTTGTATCCTTAGCTTTGCTGAAGGGTCAGCTCAGCTACCAAAGACTTTCCTGGTCACTTTGTTGCTAGTGCTTGCTCTCTCCTCCAGGTGTCTGATATTTTCTCATCAATGTATCTAGCCTATTTGCCTTAGAATGTAAACTCCCTGTGGGCAAGATTGATTTTTGTTTGTGTTTGTTTTTGTCTTTGTGTCTCCAGTACTAGAATTAGAGATCAAGTCCTACTCTTTTATTTTAAAGATTAGTAAACTAAAGCCCCAAAAGGTTAAATGACTTTCCTATTTGTGAAAGCTTAAGATATATCATGGTGTCAAACTAACTCTTCCATAGTTTATGGAGTTTTCCCCCTCTCTCCAGCATTTACCTGTGGAAAACCTACCTACCATTGTATTTTTGCTAGTATCACTGCCCCCATAGATGATATACCCCTTAGCTAAGTATCTCAGGCATGCATCCCAACACACATCATTCTGATGAAGCATCCTTCCAAGTACTCTATGTGTACTTAGGAAGTCTGGGGAATGATGGTTTAGCCTGCAATTAGAAGAGTTTGAACCTCAGGCTTAACTGCCTTTAGGTTTCAGGTTTCAGAATAAACAGCATAGATAGAATTCCAGACTATGTCCTCAAACAACAAATCTAATGTTCATTCTTTCACACTTTTCCTTTTCAGAATAAATTTCAGGCTCACTACTATAACCTAAACAAGTAATTTGCTTCTATTTTGTCAAATGCTCTTGCAAGGTCACTATTTTTATGGTTAGTTCAATTGTCTTTACCTCAGCAGAATTCCCATTTTTAAAACAACAACTTAGCTGGAATTTTAAAGAAAAATCCTTCCTATAATTATGAATTCTGTATATTGCCAATGGCTATCTGACTTTTACTATTTATAGAGGAGAACTCAGCATAATGGAAATGTAGTTCATTGACACAGATAGGCAACCAACTGTATACCTCCATACTCACAAAAGAATGTTTCCCAGATTTAACATCAAAAGAAAACATATCCAAACTTTGAAATAAGAAGGCTTAGAATGTGATATTTTAAGTAATATTAGGAAACAAGAAATGCATTTAAACTTACTTAAAGAAAAAAAGGAATGTCCTGATGTATTCACCTTCAAGAATCTCATAATCTAATCCAAGTCACCAGAGATCAGAAACTGACTCATCATAGAAATGTCTAAGGACAACGTGGGAAACCTATAACATCCAAAACATGTAGTGATATAAGAAATCCTGCCCGAGATGGTGGACACTTGAAAGTATTTAAATACCAATATCTTTGAGAAATTGAGGAGAGAGGGAGCACAGTAGAAAAGTATATCATTTCCTGTCTACCTCTGCACAATGAAACAGAAATTCCAAAATCTAAGTAAGTCCACCAGCCAGATACGTTAATAGCAGGAGGTTAAGAGTAAGAGATGTGTTACTTTTAGAACATTTCCTGTGAAATCAATCCCACTAGACTGACCATAAGACACGCACAATTTCTTTACTAAATCTGTCACCCATAATCATTATCCAATTAGATCTGATTTAGAATGGAGTCAAGGCTGACAAATAAGCTTTTTCAAGCTGCCACTTATAAGCAGACATAGAGATGGAGTACTGACCAAACTCTTCAGTTTTTACCTGCCTTTGTGACTTACAACCACCAAGCACTTAATGTGAGAATTAAGTAATGATGAAGCTACGAAAGGCTATGCAATATAGCAGAAAGGAGAGACCTAAAGTCAAACCTTTCCTTTGCTAGTTACTCTTTGTGTGACCGTGGACAAGTCACTTAACTTTTGAGCTTCAGTTTCCTTACCTATAAATTTAGGATAATAACATCTCTAGTACCTAGCCATACATAATCCATAAATGTTTATTATATAAAAACATACCATCAACAAGATTTAGCTCAGGACAAATCTTAAAGGTCTTCTAGTCTAATTCCGTTCATTTTACAGATGAGGAAACTGTGGACCAGAGAGGGAAAATAATTTGTCAAAGGTCACCTAGGCAGTGGAACATGGATGTGAATCCGGGTCACAGAGTCGTAGAGCTAGAGAGGACATCAGAGCCCAACTCATCTTCTCACCTCACTTTACAGGTAAGAAAACTAGGGTCCAGAGAAGTAACTTGTCATAGGTCACATAGGCAGATACAATTAGAGGCAGAATTTGAATCCACATCCTCTGATTCCAAATGCTCTTTCTGCCACATCTCACCCACAGGACTGTGATGAAGATCAAATAAGACCACATATGCAAAGTACTCTAAGTATATAAAGTGCCATATAAATAGATCATTTCACAAGACCCACGTTTACCTTATAACGTGGATGACGTGACTACTGAGAACTGTATCTGCAAAAATTTATAGAGTAGTCTCATTTAAACATGACAAACTCCTAGGCTTTGAAGTAATTTTGAAATACATTGGTTCTGAGCACTTGATCACTTTCATATCAATGAGGAAAATGGGAATCTTACAGCAGATTAATAAACTTCAAAAGAGTTGAGAAGATCTCATGGAATCTCAATTCTCTTCCCACCAGTTCAGATCACAATTTCCCCACAAGATCTCCAATGCACTGGAGACCTTCCTCTGGTTCTTTTGATAAGTTGTGAATTCCAGAGCATGAAGCCTCTCATGTGTTATCCCCCAATTTAACGATATGGGTGACTTCAACTCTTTTACACCACTTTTCACATACAAATCATTTTTGGTAATGTGTTGCTGTTTATTAATACTCAACATTCATCCTATCATCGTACTGTGAGTCATTTGTAAGTTTGATTTTTTTGGAAACATGATATTCTGTGATTTCTTGCAATGGAGCATCATGGACAAAACACTGGTGCTCATAAGAAAGATGGGCTTCCACAGCAGGAATCAGCTTAGGAATCACCAAAAGCACAGTGGGATGGTGGTGCTTGACACTGGAGATCATGAAGGATGCACCAGCTTGAAATAATCCATCAGCAATGTATGCTTTGTGTGCTCTTTGAGATGGTTAAGGGTCTCGGTATGGGAGCATAGCAGAGGCAAGTTGACATTTAACCTTGAGGCTGCCTGGCAGAATACAAACCACTCCACAAACATGTATGCATTATGCCTCTCTTTTATTTTTCTCTATTGCACATGGCTGTGCATGTGCATGGTTGCCAACACAAATATGTGCAGTTGGCAATGCAGAAATGAAAATGAGGTTACTAATAAAATCACTTGAATGCCTTAAGTTGCAAAAGTTAAACATGCAAATGTTGAAGATCAATTGTAAATACTGTAGAACAATTGGCCTCCCTCCAGTCCAACTCCCAAGACATAGCCAGTCTTGGCCCCGTCCTCAGTGTATAGGTCAAACAAGAAAAGAGAAAGGTTCCCTACCAGTTCATGAGTCACATTCATCATGAAAATTATCCCTAGAAGCAGACTAAGGCAGAGAGGTAACCAGGGAACTCTTGAAGGTTTTGCTCAGTCTGGCTACCTTAAGGAATATCATATTAGGTATCTCATTCCCAGAATCGGCTATCATCAATAGGAAGTCAAGCAATGAGGTACTTCTGCTCTATACCCCAAAACTCAGGATATATTTTCCTTTTTTTTTTTTGGCTAGGCAATGGGGTTAAGTGACTTGCCCAGGGTCACACAGTAAATAAGTGTTATATGTCTGAGGCTGGATTTGAACTCAGGTCCTCTTGAATCCAGGGCAAGTGCTCTATCCACTGCACCACCTAGCTGCCCCAGGAGATATTTTCTAGACCCTTTCCATGACACTAATTCAGATTTCAGTAAATCATTGCTGAGTTAGTATTCCAATACAGGTCCTTCATGAAGAATCCTTTCCAACTTCAAAAACACAGAAAGTGAATGTATTATTCCTAGGTTTCCAAGAAATTCTGCTATCTATGGATTCTATGAATAATGGATTAAATTGAAATCTTTTCCAGTGGATTAGAACACCTGAGAAAACCTGTTATCGACATATCAATTAAGAAACCCTCCAAATTGTCCTCTAGACTGACCTTGAGACATATTCCTACATTACTACTAAACCCTGCATCATCTCCTGCTCGTTTGTTCTAACTATCTGAAAGATTCTATATTAGAGGTAAAAGTTGGACTGAACTGGACCTTATATTTCTATCAGAATATGTATAGATGTTGTCATTTCCACTGAAATATCATTTATCTAAGTAGATAGGAAGTAAAATACAATTATTACCTATTACCCAAAGATCTTGGTATTAAATGCTATCCTAATACTAATGTCACAGTGACCTGTTCCACTGTGAAAATATTTTAAATGACTTATTATAAATTGAACATTGAACATCAATGGAACTAATTAAATTTATTTTTGTAACTATTTACACATTAAATTACTAATTTCAAGGCCCAAAGTATTACAAAAAACTCCAAGCATTTCCTTCATATCTCCAATGCTTTGTCGGTTCATTCTCTTTCATTTTCATCTTACATGATGTTAGGGAGGTTTTGTTCTTTTATTTTGCTGCATTATTTCAAAAAGGCCTTTCAAGAGTTCCTTATACTCCTCATTCTTGCCTTATTTGCATGCATTAATTGCATTATAGTATTGCATTACATCAATGCAACATAATTTATTTAACCATTCTGTCATCATTGGACATTTAGGTTGCTTACAGTTTTTCCCCCTGAAATTTTGAAACAAAGCTACTATGAACCTCCTTGACAACATAGCTATTTTTAAAATTATTTCTTTCTGATTACAATTTCAGGACATAGTCTGAACAATGGAGTTGTTGGGTCAAAATGTATAATTATTTTCTAACTTGAATTGGGTATAATCATATTGTTCTCCATAATAAATTCTATAAATTTATAATTCTCCCCATTCCTCCACCCTGAGTTGTATTGCTTTTACTCTGGTTTGCAATTTGATGGGTGTGGGATTGTGTCTAAAAATTGTTTTAATTTGATTTGCTTTAGTTATTTCTAATGGAAAATCTTTTTTTATTTTTAATTTGATATTTTATTTTCCCCAATTATATGTAAAAACAATTCTTAACATTCATTTCTTAAAACTTTGAGTTCTGAATTCTCTTACTCCCTCTCCTCCCCTCTCATTGAGAAGGCAAGTAATTTGACAGTTATACCTGTGAAGTAATGCAAAACATATTTCTATATTGGTCATGTTGTAAAAGAAAACAGAGAATTCCCCCAAAATTATGAAAGTTAAAAAAATAAGTATGCTTCTGTCTGCATTGACTCCATCAGTTCTTTCTCTGGATCTGGATAGCATTTTTCATCTTAAGACCTTAGAATTATCTTGGATCATTGTATTGCTGAGAATAATTAAGTTATGCACAGTTGATCATAAATTGTATTGCTATTACTGTGTATACTGTACTCCTGGTTCTGCTCAGTTTGCATCAGTTCATATACATCTTTCTAGGTTTTTCTGAGAGCATCCTGATCATTTCTTACAGCACAATAGTATTCCATTACAATCATATATTACAACTTGGTTAGCCATTCCCCTATTGATGGGCATCTCCTCGATTTCCAATTCTTTGCCACCACTAAAAAGAGCTGCTATACATGTTTCCGTACGTTGAGATCCTTTTTTATTTTCATCTCTTTGTGATACAGATCTAGCAGTGCTATTGCTGGGTCAGATTTACCTCACCCTAGTTATAGAACTGTGTCATCTATGGAAAGAATATTTACTTATTTATTCTGCTAAATCATGTAATGATTTGCAATAACTGTGGTTTTCCAGTCACAAATTACACAAAGTTTGGAAAACATTGATCTTATAGAGTGTACTTTCTTAATGGGCAACTAAATGGATGTTCCATGGACCAAATAGGAGACATAGTCTTTCTAAACTAGAAAACCTACCTGGATAATAATTTCAATCTGAGCAGAGTTCAAGTTTCCTTTTCTTATTGGCTTGGGAGGGTTGTAGATAAGTTATATGTTAACAACTGCTACAACATCTATGGGAAGCCAATATAGGTAATGACTTGAATAATCCCATCTAAATATTTCAGGGAAGTAAATCAAGGAAGAATTAGAATTTCTTATCAGCCTCTGAACTACTGGGGGTAGTGAGCACTTAGTGGGGAAGGCTCTCCAACTTTACTCTTAGATGTAAGGAGGATCTAAGGTTAGGGTAAGATCATAAATTCATAGGATTTAGAGCTGAAAAGGACCTCAGAGTCCAGCACAGGCTTATTTGATCAACTGAGTCAGTGCTCCCCAGCCTCATTCAACCAAATATGGAAATGAGTCCTTGGGGTGACACTCTAAAGGAAATATGCTTGATGAGTCTCTGTGACTATATGGAAGGGATATATATGGTAGAATCCCTGGTAGCAACTTGTGGGATTCAAGTACTTTAAACAGCACCTAAAAGCCAATTCTTTAATTTTACAGATGAGGAAATGGCTGGATGAAATGACTCACCTAAGATCACAGAATTAATAAGCAATAGAATCAAATTCAAACCCAAATGTTCTGACTTCAATTTCATTATTCTTTTCCCTAAGCTATGATGCAAGAGCTCTCAGTCCTCCTAGAGACTGGTTTACTGAAGAAAGATAAACCTCTGCCCCACCAGGAGAGGAAACCTTAAAGACCCCCCCCCATCTCTTACTCCTGCCTCTAGAACCAAAAGAATACTATCTGTAGGTCACCCAGCGAACAAGAATGACTGCAGAGAGAACATGGGGGATGCCTGGAGTTACCAGCTAGGACAACACATGCAATACAGCAGTGCTGGCAGTGAAATACACCAGGGAGCAGTAGGCTGCGTCTGCTCGCTCTTCAGACCTTAAAGGTACCTCCCAGAGGCAAAAGAGCAGATCCCCTGGGGCAATATCTTTTCTGGAAGATGCCTTATACAGGGACTTTAAGTAGCAAAAAGGCAATATTCCTTGTGAGATTATGATTCACTTGTCACATAAGGTATTATATTATGTGAGCTTTCTTTGCTTTAGAAAACAAAAGACTTTTCTTTTGATATAACTTTTGTACCTAGGGAGACAGGAATGGGTATTTTTAAGTGTTTGCTATGTATAAATATTATGTAATTTGATCCTCACAACCATCCTATGCAGTGAGGGCTATTATTATACCCATTTTAGTTGAGGAAACTGAGGCAAAGATTAAGTTGCTTTCCCAGGGTCACAGAACTAGGAAGCACCTGAGGCTGGACTTGATTCTAGGTATTCCTGACTTCATGTCCAGTGTTCTATCCACTTAGCTAGTTGTCCATGTTATTAGACTGACCACTGGTGAGATTTCTTCAAGTTTCTGGATGGGATTGGAGCTAAGTGAGATGGAAAATCCCACAAATATAATACCTGCCACACCACGAGCATCTTTGATACAAGGGATATATACTCCCACATATCTGAGAGCAGAGCTTTACCAACTATGGCATAAAACAGAGCAGTCCTGACAAGTTGAAAAGGCCATCCGAGGGTGTCACTTGACCACACTATCAGAGATGGTGGAAGCCACACTAGCATTGCATTCTCTGGATCCAAGCTCTGCCACATGTAATTGGTGGGAGTAGCTCTGAAAAGGCAATCTCCCCATTCTCAGAAAAGAAAGTAATCAGAGTCTGCAAAACCATGATTTTGGGGGCAAAACACCAAATCCTAGCATCCAAAGAGATGGTACCTCCATGCTGGAGGCAACATGGTGATATGGTGGAAAGAACACTGAATGAAAACCAGGAGACCCAGGCTAGTGTTCTGGTTCAAGGTGTGAGTGACTTTGAAAAACTCAATTTTCTAAGCCTCAGTTTCCTTATTTTGTAAAATGATGTGAATGAACTACTTGCTTCTCGTTCAACTAATCTATGAGTATTGTCATAGCTCACAGATTTTGAGCTAGCAGTGGATGGGGCAGGGAAGGGCCAGAATGTCCAAAAGAATAAAATGACTTGTGTGAGATCATTCAACTTGGAAACGTCACAGTGCCAGATTCAAAGTTAAGTCTTTTAACCCCAAAACCTCTGACTTTTCCTCTATATAACATGCCCTCTCAACTTATTCAATCTCTATTTTTCACTCCACTGTGTGTATATATGCTCAATATGTATATCTATATGTACTATATATGTGTTGATATATGCACATATATTATATAAACATAACAGTTATGCATGTATATATGCATGCATGCATGTATATGTATGTGCATGTGTGTATAAACACACTGCTGAATTTCACTGAGGATTATATTGGGAGGAGACAAGACTAAATGATCAAGTCAGATGGCCCTAGTTCCTATGGAGGTCTTTGAAACCCACCAACTCCTCCCTCTCCTTAAAGGTAATTCCCTAAGAAATACTTCTTTATTCTGGGAACAATCAAGAATCAGTTAACGACTCCAGATATTTAAATTACACAAAGAAATAGGACAGGGGCACAGAACAGCAAGAGGGACCACGGTTATTTGCAGTTGTGCTAATTTTACATCTTAATCATCATATTCTGTCATACTAATGGACTATCTCTCATCTCAAGTATACAAGGTTTACATAGCTAATTAAGAATAATTACATTGAACATCATCCCTCTTCCTCCCATTTGCTACCCCAAAGATCAAGTAAGGAATAAATGAAAATCTAACAAATAAAGCAGTTTAAAAAAAATCAAAGGTATCCAGTAGTGATAGAAACTTTCATTGTAATGTTTTCTGCACAAAGCCTATTGAAAGAGTTTTAAGATCTAATAATCAAGTCATATTAATAATTGTTCTAATTATGCATTGCATTTGACAAAAATAAATAAAAATTTTGCTGAAAGTATCCTGCCTTTATCTACCACCCAAAACAACATTGTAAAGCATTTATTCATTTATCCATTTATTCAATGAGCTCACTGGACTTAGAGTTTTGCCCTAGGAGAACACTATATGCATGCAAACGTTCACTTTAACTCACATTTGTTTAACCCTTACATTGATAGGTAAACTGCATTTCTTTTCAACTTCAGAAATACAGAGTTCATTGAGTTTCTTCCTTAGTTCATAACATCTTTCTCTTGAGAGATACACCATCAAGCTAGCCATCTATAAGCAAGTAGGCCATTTTCTCTCATTGAATAAAAAATTCATGGGGTGGGGGGAAGCATAAGTGGAGATAACTATCAGATGGTTTAGAAGGCTTTGAAACCTGGGGTCAATTAATAGCCACAGTTCTGATAGGAAGGACCTTGATGTACCTGTTAATAAACAAGAAGAGATTCGTTTTATCACTAAAAACAGAATTCCAGAGAAAGAAGGAACCTGAGAGATATCCTAGTCGAGTCACTGGGTAGCAAAGAGGTTAAGGGACATTCAAGAAGCTAGTCAGCAGCACAGCTGGGAGTAAAATCCAGGTCTTTTGGTTTCTTGTTCAATGATTTTTCCACATTACACCAGGCTGTTTTACCACCTACAGCTTTTGGTTGTTTTCACCTGTACCAAAGATACCAAAGGTCCTCGGCATGCCATTTAGGAAATGTTTGTTTTCTCACACAGGAGATAAACTTGTTAGTCCTGTCTCTTACTTCTTTAAGAATCTCTGCTGCTGTAAAAGGGATGCTGAATTAAAGAGAGGCTTTCTTTCTTACAGGGGAAAAAAGCTTTTCATTTTACACATATGGTGTCTCTGGTGTTTTAAAAGGCAAATGCTAACCGGGAACTTAAAAATAGACCATTGGTTTATTAGGGTGCATTATAAAGCCCAGATAATCCCTTCCTTTTCCTCCCTGCCCCCACTAGAAAACCGTATTTCGGCCCCAGCTCAGGGCGGTCTGCCCATGAATAATCCTTACTAGGCAAGTCTC
Source organism: Vombatus ursinus (assembly GCF_900497805.2). Lineage (NCBI taxonomy): Eukaryota > Metazoa > Chordata > Mammalia > Diprotodontia > Vombatidae > Vombatus > Vombatus ursinus. Next base: position 17,477,822 of record NW_020954598.1, read on the forward strand.
TGCAGCTGTGATTCCCAGGTTAATTGTAGTGCATGTGTCCAGCTCAAACCTGCATGCCAATGTGTACAATATGTCCTATGTCTGAATTAGTGCCTCGGTCTCAGCCACTTGACTAGTGCTCGCCTGGGTGACTGCGACCCACTGGTTTGGAAGCTCTCAAGCAAACCCGCTGGGGAAAGCAATACCAATAGCCCGCGAAATACATCTCCCAGCCCTTGATTACTCTTAATTTAGTCTTTTCGGAAGTCGCAGAGATTCCCTCCCAGAGCATCACATTTGTCCAGAAAAGATTTGGATCTTTTCCATTCCCAAACCTAGCCTGCACGCGACCCCTTTTAAAAGCCTCTCATTTCTCCCAAGTGCAGAGTAAGCCCAAAACAAATCGAAGCGGCGGCTCAGGGAGTTGGGAAGGGTGTAACGCAGACCAAAACAGGCAAAGCAGGTATACACGCTACTCGTCCGCTTCTCCAGTCCTTAGGCCCCCAGCCCAGACACACACAGACCCAGACACATACACACACACACACACACACACACACACACACACACACACACACACACACACACACACACACACACACACAGTCCCGAAGAGCTATAAACAGCAGCTCCTGGGGTTAAGGGAAAAGGAATTTGTCGTGGAGGCTGCCCCAACAGTTGAGTCTGTGGTGTCTGCAGCAGCAGTTGCCACCACCTAGCTGGGCCCGGTCCCCGGGATGCTGCAGAGCTAAGGAAACATTTCTCGCGTTCTTGGGCAGGTGGAAAGTTGGAAGCCGTGCTAAGTTGCAGGCTCTGAAGTACGTGAAGCCAGAAGGATGCAGGAGTAAGCGCAGCTGAGCTAGGGGAAAGAAATACCGGGACAGGAAGAATAGGGCAAGGACACCTCCCAGAAATTCACTTCGCCGCTCGAGGCCTGAGTTTCCTGATGTGTAAAAAAAAAAAAAAAAAAAAACAAGATTTTGTACTAAATGACCTCTAAGGTTCCTTCCAGGTCCCAAACTCAGATCCTGCGATCCCTGGACCAGGTTTTCGGAGTTTCGCTAGCTCTCCAATCCCCCTAGACGCCTGCGGGAGCCCCCTCCTCCCTTCAGTTCTCATGACCTCACCAAGCGCATTTTTCCCGTATATGTCCCATCTGGGAGGTTAACCTGCTAAAACTCGCCAATCCTTGCTCCTCTGACCTCTCAGGACAAAGTAGGGTCAGTGGGCTTTGTGGGCGTCACGCCTAAACTCCGATGGTCCCTGACTCCATGCACCCTGTCTCTCTCGCTGGTGGAGCCAGGTACCCGACCTCCCCAAGCCTTTGAGTGGCCTGCGGTCTCTCTAAAGTCTCCTTCGACGCAGACGCGCAGCAGCCCGACAGGGATCCAGCTGCAAAGGGTAGGCGCACACAGGTAACAAACGTCCTAAAGCTGCCGCGCGAGCAGACACGCGACCGCTCTAGAGCTGGTGGGAAGCCTCTAGGAACACACCTACACACTTACACACAGTCACTCTCCTTTACTGCCTCCCTTTGATGTGTGTACACACGCGCACACGAGTCCCTTGTCCTGAATTTACACTCACACACACTAACACACACGCACACACACACGACCCTGTTCTCTAAAGAGGCTCCCTTATCTCTACCCTACAGTCGCACCCAGGGTGTCTATTCCCCCTTCCAATGATTGGAGAGAAAAGGGAGAGGGAAGGAAGAATTGAGGAAGAAAGGTGGAAAGCAGGGGTCGAGGGAACTTGGGGAGCCATGGACTCACCGTCCTCCAGAGTCTGTGTCTTTTGGCAGTCACTGAAGTGGCAGTGACGATGAGGTGGGAGACGGACACCACTATCCCAAAGATGATAGCCAGCAGACTCCGCACCGGTAGCAGGGAATAGGAAACGAAGGTGACCAGCATGAGTTGCCACATTCCCTGCTCTGGGGAGGTGGGAGGCTCGATGCCGTAGGCCCCCAGGGAAAAAGGGCAGCAGAGGAAGGCGAAGGTGAAACTGAAGAGCAGTATGAGTTTGACGATTTGCTGGAGCTGGGTGACCTGCAGGTATTTGACATTGGTAACGATGAAGAGGGAGAGGAAGATGATGCAATGCACGGGGTGCGAGCCCTTGGAGATGGTCAGGTTGGGGCCGGACATGAGCTCCCCCAGGGCCAGGGTACCCGTCAGGACTATGAGCACGGCTAGCGCCTTGAGCGTGGAGGTCTGTTCCAGTTTCAGGTTGTAATTCCGGAAAAGGGACTCGAGCTCCTTGCAGTCGAACTCGTCCTCGCACGCGATGGCCTCCAGAAGCAACGGGGAGCCCCCCGGGGGGGCGCAGCCGCAGGGTGGACACTTCCTCCTCTTTGTTTTGACTTTCCGAAACGGTGTTTCCTCCATGTCAGTGCCATGCATAAACCCCAGGGAAGAGATGCTCCGAGGGCCCCTCCTCCCCCGCTCCTCTCCAGCTCATAGAGGGGCTCCGAGGGCGCCTCCGAGCTAGGAGCCGCTGCCAAAGCCGCCGCCGCCGCCGCTGCCAAAGCCGCCGCCGCCGCGTCTCCAAGAGCCAAGCACCAGGGCTACAGAGTCACCCCTTGTCTCGCCGGGACTCAAAGGATAATACGCTCCCGGTGATCCCCAACACCATCCAAAGAGTCGGAATCGAGCAAAGCCAGACGGAAAAAAAGTCATGCAGAGGCGAGAGATGGGGTAGCTTAGGCGGAGCTAGCCTAGCCTGCCCCCTATCCTCTCCTCTCCTCTCCTATCCTATCCTTGCGGAGGAAGAGGAGCGCGTCCGGGAGCATTTCGGGCAGCGGGCTGCGCGCTAACGGTGGCAAGGCTAAAGTCTGAGCGTCAAGGCAAAGAGGGCGAGGACTGAGAAAAAACGGACAGCGGGAGGAGCGAAGACGAGGAAGAAGCGGGGAGAGGAAGAGAAGGAGGAAGAGGACAGAGGAAAGGAGCTAGGGAGAGGGAAGCAGGGAGACAGGGAGATCCCCTTCCTTCCTACGTTCAAGAGCATTTCTCTGGGGCGCCGACTGGCCTGCGCCTGCGCACTGGCTGCTTGAGAACCCAGACACGTCTCCCCAATCCGACCAGATTGAAAAGAAGAAAACAGATCTGACAACAGGACCACGCTGGAGTCCGTTTTAGGTTCCCATCTCCATCCCCTTCTCCTTCTCCTTCTCTTCCTCCTCCTTCATCTACTCCAGGCTACACATACTGGGCTGCCACCCCCACCCCCCCACCCCCAATTCTTCAGCTGCCTCGCTTTCCACTTAGCATTTGCACCTACGGAGCAGCTCTGCACCTACTGTAAATAGTCTTGTGTGTCTCATACCAATAAAGGGGAGGAAGCCAGCCAAATTCCCTTTGAATGGTGCGGGTCTCTAAAGCCATCAGGTCAGAGCCGGGCAGTGCAAAAACTCCCCCCTCCCCCTCCCCCTAAACCAGCCTCATTTACTCGAGACGCTAGACCTTTAAGGAATTTCATTTCTCTGGACTGAGAGGGGAGGGGGAAATCAGTGGTGCAAGTGGTTGTTGTGGGGTAAGAGAGGAGTGGAGGGACTATGAAACGAAAATGGTTCTCCTAGTTCACCCAAAGGATTGAACCTTGAAAGAGTGAGGGAAATGCGGGGAGAATGAGGAGCAGAGAAAGGAAAAGACAGAATACAATAAATCAGAGCTTTCGGGGGTGATGGGGACAAGATCTCCCCAAACAGAAACTTGTAAGGGAGAGGAGAGGTTATTGTAGTGTCTCCTCTCTGAGGAGCAACAAAAATTAAACTCGTGGGTCCGAGAGAGGACAAACGTAAAAAGATCCTTGACTGTGGTATCTTCCTGGGGCCCTAAAGAAGCCAGACCAGTTAAGTCCTAATGGTCTCATCTTAGAGAACGGGTTAGGTAGTAGATGTCAGTGGCAGGTGCTGTGCAGGAAGTGGCCCTTTGAAGAATGAGAGGAAAGAAAGGAAGGCGATACTCCATTTAATCATAGAAAAAATTAAAATGAATTCCACACACTTCAGAGTTCTTTCCCTCCACGCATCCCCTAGCTTCTTAGACCTCATTGCTTATCCTGATTATCAGTCCAGAAAGATGATTATTTGAACAGGGGAACAAATCAGTACCCCAAAAACATCATGTCCGCTAAAGGAAAAGCCAACATAAACTATGGCCTAACAGTGGCTTATTTTGTGAGCAGGTTAGTGACTATATGTTTTAAGAACTTGAGGTACATTGCAGTTATTCCTGCTGGGAGAGGAGACTACCTAAATCTCATTTAGACCTGGCCATATCTACAATGTTATTCTTTCATGGTCTAATTTTATGTACATCCATCTCTAAATGTTAACAATAAGGAAGAATACTTCCTCATTATTTCATCTTATGACTGCATTCTCTTATTAAATCAGAAAATAGATTACTCTAACTGCTTTTGTAAAAGCAAAGCTGAAAACATCCAAACATATTTAAAACCAAAGATGAAAGGGGTCTGTAATAATTAGTGGGCCAAAAAAACCCCACAAAAAGCCATATGTTTTATTCCAATTTAATTCAACAAATGTTTATTGAGCACTTATCATGTTCAAGGCAATAAGCAGGAAACTAGGGATACAAAGACCATACATAATATATGTGTGTATATATGTATGTATATATATAAAATCTCTGCTCTCAAAAAACTAATATTTGTCCTTTCCCCCCCCACACACACACACTCCAGAGGTCTTATAAGTAAGATAGGGTTAATTGCTTCAGTGGGATTTTGCTATACATAATTATGCCTTTAATTCAACCGAGATTTACTAAATCTATTCAAGGCTCTGGGCCTAGAGATGCAAAAACAAAAATGTAATAATTCCTGCTTTCTAGGAGTTTGCTTTCTCTTTGGGGGTCTTGAATCAAAAAGTATAGTAAGTAAACAGTAGCTGTCCAGATTTGTACAACATCTGAAATTTGGTAAATCTGGCTTTTGTAGGTTCAAGGCAAGAGCCAAAAGAACTTGCCAATTCATTTTGGACTACTTGGTTGTTCTCCTTTAAGGTACAAAGCCTTTAGAATGCAATTACATCAACCATTAAGATTTTACCATTTGTTGGATTCCCTGTCCAGGAGAATACACACCCAGTGCCTGCAGTCAGTAAATATTGAATAAAAACAACCCTTAAGAGTGAAAAACAAACATGCTATACGTGATCACAACAAGTGTGTTCTGCTTTGCTGAGGAAACCATCTGTTCTTGCTATCAAAGATTAAACAAATATAAAAGCACTAATATCATTGTTAATTGCATTATGGCATGCATCGCCGGCAACAACAATTAAATTTGGCTCACTTCTTGTAAGTATAACATACATGTTCCTTTTGCTTCAAAAAAATCAATAAGCAGTATAATCTGAGCACATAAATTTAGAAGAGTTAGGAAACCATAATCCCTTATCAACTTGAATAAACAAGGCTGTATGCTTCCTTTAATAAATTAAAGTAATAACAGTATAACCCATAAACATATCTTAGCCTTAGAGATTTGTTTCTGTTATTAAATCTTTTGAAGCGAACTAAATGTATCAATATAGTTATTCTGGACGTGTATCTAGATAACCACTGAAAATTAATCTAATATGGAAAAAGCAGGTCATTGTAGTGAAAACTTTTGTTGATTTTCTGTTGCCTGGCACACACACGCGCGCGCACACACACACACACACACACACACAGAGTAGGTGCTTAACAGTTTTGTTGAATTGAATTCAGTGAGCTTTTTGCTGTGAATAAACCATAGGATTGTCTTTTTGACTGGTACATCATTAGCTTAATTTTATGAACTATCTTATGAAAAAATGTTCTTTGGGAAGAGAAGTACTGATTAAGAATAAATTTAATGAAGAGCTGTTCATACAATTACTCACCAGGAGCCATTGTGGCCCAATGGGGACAGTAATGGACCTAAAGTCAGGAGACTTTGTTCCAAAAACCCTGTCAGACATTGATAAGGTGCTATCAGGGGCAAGTCACTTAACCTCTTTGGGACTCAGTTTCCTCATATATATAAATGAAGTTGTTGAACTCACCAGATGACTTCTAAGGTTATTTTCAGTTTCAAATGTATGATCCTTTTTTCTGTTAAAAATCAGGAAAATAATACTAGCACCACCTTCTTCACAGGACTGCTATGAAGAAAGTGCTTCATGTAAGGTGCTATAGAAATGGGAGTTCTTATTAGAGAAGAAGCAGAATGGACCTGTAGCCCTCTGCAGCTCTGTGGTTCATAGATATTATGATGAATCTGAAGTGATGGGCCCTGTATAGTTCATTTAAGTCAATTGGGGCCAAGTAATATTTTTTCTGCCTTAAAGAAAGAATTTGACTATTTTTTGGATAATTTTATGGGTGCTATATTTTATTTTTGTATCTTTGACAGGCAGAAAGAGAGTACTGAAACATTTTGTAATTTTTGTTATTTTTTGAAAAATGTGTTACTAGGCTGTTCTGATTGGTGTTGTTTATTTCTTTGAGGAGAGAAGAGGTGTACCACACATTGTAGGATGTGCAAATATAGACAGGGTATTAGATGATTTGTCCAATTTTATATAGATCATTAAATGGTGGAGCCAGGATTGGAATCCAGCTCGACTAATTCCTAATCCAGTGTTCTAGACACTGGCATAGAGGTAATCAAGGGAGCCACCACGGTCTGCTGCATTTCAAATGGGCCTAGACCTGAACTCTGGCCCTTCCCAGGGAGTTGCATGCTCTGGTCTCTTACTAAAGAGTATGGGTAACCAATAGCTCCTGGTTGTTCACTATGTATCTCCATGGGCCCATGTTGAAGATAATTGGCAACCAAGTAAGAATAGCCACCTCCTCAGCAGGGCACAAAAGGTCTGGAAAAGTTCTGATTCATCTGAATGGATCAGAGTTCTTTTTGGGACACATGTAGGTCAACTCTCCCTTGTTTCTTTAGCAAGAGGGGAGAAGAAATATCTCTTCTTTGCTTCTATATGACCCTCTACCCTACCCCACTCCTGTCCCCCTGCAGTGGCCATAGTGGCCCTCAGAGTGCATATGGCAATGGTAAACAATATATGACTTGCCTGGGTATGGACAAGATGGACCCTCAGATGCATAACTGCCTCTTATGCTTTGTTTCTCCTTCCCTGAACATAGGTCACAAAACAACAATCCAGAGAGATGAATATTTCCAGTCTCATTGACTAGGGTAGTGCAAGAGATTTGGAATTCATGAGTCAGGGTTAATTTCCCTTAGGAAGGTGGGGCAACTACATATTTCTTCCAGGAGAAGATCACTTCCAGGAGGTTTCTACAGCTAAAGGAATCATAAAAGTCTAAGCTATTTCTTGATAGTCAAAAGACTGGGACTTTAAAAAGAAATTTAAAAAAAAGATTGGGACTTTGTGAATTGCTCAGAGAGTACCGATCCAATTTGAAGGTGAAATATCTGATTAGCAATTCCACAGGTCTTCCATCTCCCAGCAGGCTATCTCCCAAAAGAGTATGATAGAGGTGATGGATTCTTGACTCATGGTTAAATATTTGTTAAATTTATCAGACTTTTATATTTTAAACCTATTTTGTGGTAGAGGAAATATACAGATATACCACCTTGTATAATAAGTACCTTTCTATAAGGTACACTCAATCCTTTACAAGGAACACCATAGATATGGTATGTATGGAAGTTGTTCAGAGTTCTAAACTGGGGTGGTGATATTTTGAGCCAAAAAGTTTCAGAAAAGCCTGATTCCCTCTCTTAAAGGTTCAGAGCTAGAGTGCCTTGTAGGAGAGGGGGCCCTATGGTTAATATATTCTACCAAATTGCTTTCTTCATAATGAAAAACTGAGTTGAACTCAAGTTAGGGAGAGTAAACTTCTCAAGTGCTCAGATTCATTGAATGAGAAAAATTCAGAATCATGCATGTAGAGTTGAAGGAGAGATTAGAGGCCATTTATACATGAGACCCAGGGACTTTCACACAGGTAGTAGGTGATTCCTCTGCTTCCGAAGTCAAATTCCAAAGCTCTTTCTATTAGACCATATTGTCTCTCTCTCTAGGAGCTGATTGAAGAATGAAATACTCAAGAGGTGGTTAAGTGAAGAATAGCAAATAATAAAATCAGCAGAACCAAAACCAGGATGGAATGACTGGGAAATTGCTCTAGAGTTCTAAATGTAGAGGTTGTTTAAAAGGACTTTCAGCAGTGTGGGACCAGCACTAGCACCTCTAGAAGCATCTCTAAAGGCAGCCTTACACAAACATCCTGACTTCTGTCTCTGGACCAGCTCCTTCCTCTCATAGGCAAAATTAACTGAGAGTGCTTTGTGTGGCTTGCCTCAGGTTCATTTAGGGATAATTTTTCTAGCCCCATACATTCCTAATTATCTCTAACACAATTTGGATTATAAATATATTTTAAATTCTATGTATGTATACATACATATATATGCATATATTCCAAATTTTATGTGCATATATATTTGTGTATGTGTATATATATATATATAGAGAGAGAGAGAGAGAGAGAGACTTTACAAACTATAATAATGATAACAGCCCTTATATAGCACTTTAAGGTTTGTAAAATACTTTACATATGTTAACTCTTTTGATTCTCGAAACAACCCTGTGAGATACCATGCTGTTATCATACCCATTTTTAAATGAGGAAAGAGAGGCATAAAGCGATTAAATGACTTGTCCAGGGACACATAGCTCAGCAAAAATTCTAATAGCTCTTTTTAATAGTTAGGTAAGCATAAAGACAATACTATAGGGATATGAAGGTGGTTCAGAAATATTGAAAATATAGAAATATTTTGATTTTTCAAAGGTTTTTTTTTTGGATAAACTTTTATGTATTGTTTTCCTGATAGAAAATAAAAGTACATAGATACTTTACCATTGATCCAACAATATAACCAACAGTTATTATTTGTAAATTTAAAAATTCTATGGGATAATTGGCATGGGTACAGTGAAAGGAACTTTCACATGCATTTTCTAGATGTTATCACAATACTAATGAGTATATGAGTATACATATACACACATATCATTGTTAAATACAACAATACCTTTGTTAAAAAAAAATTAAATACATGTTCTTTTCATCTCCAGGTTTGTAATTGAAATATCTTCCATGGCTACTAATCCATATGACTATTTTCCATCTCTACAAAATTTTCATTATGCTACTATGAAATGTATTGTGAGTATCTTTGATTAATGTATGAGAAGTAAACAACCAGCTTTTCCTAAATGGTATTCCACAGTAAACCACATGTTTAAAGTCACATAATTGCCTGAAAGGTTTATAGCAAGTGAAACTTATGTATCCACTCTCAGAATATTTTTTTTTAAATTCATATTTGAAAGAAATGCTGAAATTCAATTAGAGGTTAGGGAAGATAAAGATACAATTTGTTTTCCCCATTCAGGTTCATGGATCCCCTCAGATCTATTCCAAATATCCCTTAGAGGTCTGCGACCCCAGATTAAAAACCCGTGGTGTAAAAAATATAAAATTCTACTCTTTTTATTGTTTGTTGACTATAAAAGATATATTTCATTTGCTTAAGTAAAATATCTTAAATTCTCTCCTCAAGTAAAGTATTTCTCATGTATGTTAAAATCCTACAAGATTCTTCAAAAGATGTAATTACAGAAGTGATTTTGATGACTTGTTGATTACTGATGTCAAGCAAGTCACAAAAAAGGGAGACATTTGCTTCCCAAAGGTGTTTTTAACCACCTAGCCCAATTGTTGTTTAGTCATTTTTCAATCCTGTCAGACTCTTTGTGATCCCATTTGGGGTTTTCATGGCAAAGACACTAGAGTAGTTTGCCGTTTCCTTCTTCAGCTCATTTTACAGATGAGGAAACTGAGAGCAAACAAGGTTAAATGACTTGCTCAGGGTCACACAGCTACTAAGTATCTGAAGCTGGAATTGAACTCAGGTCTTCCTGACTCCCAGACCAGGCACTCCATCCACTGTGCTACCTAGCTGCCATACCTAGCATAATAATTTGCAATATTTACTCATCCGATGTTCTTAAAATTTGATACTCTATTCTGACATTCATGTGTAGGTATAGGTCTAACCTTACAAGGAGAAAATAGCTGATACATTTTCTATCATTTTAATGATAAGTTTTTATTTTTGTTTACCAAGAATAGCACCCAAGATACAAGAAAATTATTTGACTATAAGAACTGGTAAATTTTCTATTTCTGGGGAGGTGGGACCCATACCCTATCACAATGAAAAAAGACACAACCTTAAACTACTCATTGATGAGCCAAGATACTGTCTTATATATCCAACTTACCCTCACACCCTAAGGGAAACATTCTCTCACAGCAGTGGCTTTTACTAATGGCATATAAGCATGGTGACATTGTTGGAAGTGAAAATAGGGACAAGGGATATTCCCTTTGCAAAACCTCATTAAAAAATGTACTTTCTCTTCTTTTACTGAAATCAGGGCCATCCCAGAAAATCTGGGACATATGGTCACAGCATGTGATACAATATAATTTCTGAAGTCTGATCCCAGTTTTTCTATTTTTTCTGCCCTTTCACCCAGGTAGGAAGAACAACAGCCACTCATAAGCCCAATCCCACTAATAATCAGTATGGAAGTTTTGACCTGCTCTGTTTCCAACCTGGGCCAGTTTCACCACTCTTTAGTCAGCCTGGTTGCCCCTCCTTCCTGGGGCCTTACCATATTGATGGTGAATTTTTTTTAAAAAATTATTTATTTTTAATTTATGAAATAAAACAAGCATTTCCATAACATCCCATCTGCTTAGCCTATGGCACCTCAAGCAATCAGCCAGCCTCAATCTCCCATGTAGCAGGCTACAAACATGTGCCCCCATACCCAGTTTGAGTTCTTTAAAAATGCTTCTATGGAACAGGCAAATACTCAGCACCTACTATGTGGAAGGGATTGTGTTAGGTGCTCAGGATACAAAGATGAAAAATAATTCAGTTCTTATTCTCAGTTACATTCTACTGATGGGAGCCAGGTTGGTGTTGTTTGTCCTGTGTTTTTAAAAAGGACCAATGACATTATGGGGTGATATCTTGACTTGCTTGTGAATTGGATTTAAGTGAGGCATTGTTGCACAAAGTCATCAGTCTTACTTTCTATTCTTGAGTCATTGCAGTCCAGTAGCAGGACAAAAATCAAGATGACAAAAATCAACCAGGATGCAATGGATGACCTTGGCATCATCGGTGTCTGACCAAATTCTAAGCCTCCACAGCACCTGCTTCAGCTGCTTCATGGTCTTTGAAACAAATTGTTCTCATCTGCCCATTCTGCCAGGGAGTGGGAGGAGCTCTTCACATAGTTGGGGTAGACATCCCCTTAACTTACCAAGAAGTTTGAGGCCTGTTAGTTACCCTCAATCTGGTTTAGCCTGTGTGCCAAGATAGTTTTACTGGGCTGTGCTGTTGCCCACACTACAGCTTCTTGGAGTCACAGGTGAGAGGTCAGTGACCAGTTAAACACCAAAGGTAGAGGAGCAGCCCTGAAAAGGACTTAGCAAGCCCTCACCCCTTAGGTGATTGTTTAGGGGGATACTATATGTATTACTCTATAAAGGGGTGAGTCAAACAAAGTGGTCTGGGAAAATTTAAGGAGGGAATGGTGCCATTTCCCTGCCTAACTCTCTTTCCAACTCCCCCACCCCAACTCTGAAATACAGACATGTGCCAAATGAAGATACAGTCTGGGCAGAAACATACCAAATGATAAGCTGCTAAAGGAGAGTTTACAAAAGGGAAGACAGTTTTGGCACTGCCATTCCCAACCTAGTGAAAATTTACATGGAGACTTCCTATAAAATGCTCTGTAATCGCCAAGCCTTGTCTACTTTGCTGTAGTAACATCTCTCATTTCACACCACTCAAATGAAAGCTAATCTAATTTAGACTCTCACCTCCCAACTAGAATGAATGAATGAATGAATGATTGGATGGATAAATAGATGAATGAAGGATTGGATGGGTGAATGAATGAATGGATGAATGAATGAATGAATGAAAAAAATGCTTCCTCTGCACTGTGTTAGATACTAGAGATACATATACCAAAGCCAGGTTTCTATCCTCATGCAGCGTACATTCTAATTGGAGGGAGGAGAGTAGTAGCTATGAGAGAGACTTTTATCCAGAAAGTTACATGGAGGAGTAAACAGACAAGCCCTTTCTAAGAGCAATGGAAGAGTTGATTTGATCAGAGTCCTAGAACTGAAATGGAGGGAGGGGACAAGAGTGGCCAGAAGATGGTTAGTGAGTTTGCTAGGGAATAGGGAATGAAGTGACACATGTCTTTGGTCTACCTGAGATAGCAGGTCAAGTCAAGAAGTCTCCAATCTCAAACCTCCTGATCCCACGGCAGAAGTTCAAGGAATGAAAGTGTTAAAACCTTAGACCATAGTCTTTCGTCTGGTTGTCAAGGCAGCTGGTAAAGTTGTATCCCTCCTCTCTCCAATCCATTCTTTGCACCGGTGTCAAATTACTTTGTCCATAAAAGACTGATCCTGTCACTCAAAAGACTCAAACGCTTTCAATAACTCTCAACTGTCTCAGGGAAAAAACAAAATCCTCAATCTAGTATTTTAGGTCCTCCATAATCTTTTTTTAACCTAGCTGTATCAAGCCAAAACTACTTAGCCCAGTCCCGTAGTAGTTTAAGATTGTTCAAGATTGTAAACAAATGAGAAATTTGAGGTACACCCTAACAGACAACAACGGGAGCTCTACTTAGTCATGGCAGTGGAAGGATATTCAACAAGGATAGTCAGTGAAGATACCATATTCATTCAGCTGAACACACCTCCACTGCCTCTGAGTTGGCCATGGTGTTTCAATACATCAAGAAGGAGATATTGATTTTTGTTAAGAGTCATTAGTCCTTTGAGCCAAGTAAGTCTTGAACATCTTTTAAGGAAGAGAACTGCATATCAGGGGACCCTGGTAGATATTTCTCCTATCCCACTACCTTTCCAGCCATATATCACTTCATTCCTCTTCAAGCTCTGTAAATTCCAACCAGACAAACTACTAGCTATTTCCCAAATTCAACATTCCCAAAGCGTCTCCCACAGCCAGAATGCTCTCCATCTTCATTTTTGTCTCCAGAGACCTTTTCATCCTTCAATGCTCCCCTTAGGTATTTTCTCCTCCATGAAGCTTTCCTTGATTGCCCCACTATCTAATTCTCTCTTCCTCTTCAAATCACCTTGTATTTCTTTACCTGGGTATATTTTATATACCCCAGTAGAATGCAATGTCTTTGGGGGCAAGGATTATTATTTTTTGTCTTTGTATCTCTATCCACCTAGCACAGAACTTTTCACATTCTATGTAGGTCTTTATATTTTTTAATCAAACTCAATCAGATTGTACTACTTGCCTTATGGGGCTATTGTGAGGAAAGGGCTTTGTATACCTTAGAAATGCAATGTGATATTTGTTATAGCTATTTCCCATATAACCACATAGTATAGTAGAATGGTGCTGAACTTGAAATAAGGAGAAACCTGGGTTAGAATCCCATCTCTTATACTTACTAGCTCTGTGACCCTGACCAAGTTACTTGAACACTTTGAGTTTCAGTTTCCATACATGTAAAACAAGTTCTTGTGAGTCTCAGTCAATGAGCATATAAGTGCTAACTGTGTGCCAGGCCCTGTGCTAAGTTCTGGGCATACAAAGAAAGACAAAAAGTCCCTGGTCTTAAGGAGCTCACAATAGAATGATAGGAAGAAAAAACCATGAAGCCCATATGTACAAATAAGCTATGTACAGGACAAATTAGAGATTATCTCAGAGGGAAGACACTAGCAATAAGAAGCATCAGGAAAGGCTTCCTGTAGAAGGTGGAATTTTTAATTGGGACATGATAAAAGTCAGGGTTCAAATGAGACAATGTAGGTCAAGTGCTTTGCAAATCTTTAGATTCTTTACAAATACCAACTGGTGTCTGCAGTAGCAGCATTAGTGGTAGTAGCAGTAGTAGTGGTAGTAGTAGTAGTAGTAGTAGTTATAGTAGCAGCAGCAGCAGCAGTGAAGTAATAGTAGTAGTAGTAGTAGTAGCAGCAGCAGTAATATTTCTTCAAGGAACAAGAGAAATTCAAACTAATAAGCCTGTACTTACTTATAGTTACTCTAAGAACCACCATTTGTGCCTTTTCCATCTTACTTTTCATTTAGAAGTGCAAGTGATCTGAAAGGTTTAGATTCCTTTTGAATTTCAATGTCCCTTTAAATTGCTCTTGACTATATATAACATATTTAATAAGATTTTTTTCTAGTAATTCCTGAAACTGTTAATAACTAATTGGGTCAAGTTAACCGCACATATGCTATCACTTCTATTTTCAGCAGCAGTCCTCCAGATGGAGCAAGCCTGGCCTTTCAGGCAATAACAGTGGAAGCTCACTTTAAATTATATTCAGGATCCCCTTAGTCATACTCTCCTTACCTTGTACTAAGCATAGTTCCAATGGATTCCAAGGTGAGGCTCTTTGTTTAATCTTTTCCTGTTGTCTTTCCTCCTAAATGATTTGCCTAAGTCCATGTAATGCTATTTAGTTTATGCCCACTGTTACTATAAATAAATGAATTAGACCTTCAGCTTAGGGAGACAAATTAATTCTTTCCTCCTCCTTTTTGTTTGACCTTTTTTTTCCCCTGCCATGAGTGACGTGTCAGAGAAAGTATGCCCAGTGGTATGACACTAAATATCATAAATTATGGGCCAAAATAAGAAACTTTTAAAAAATTGTAAATAGAATAATATCCAAAATTGAAAAATAATATAGTACATCTCAAAAGTCTAAACTTCATTAAGACTTTTGGGATGCCCTGTATTAAGAGGTGGTATGGAATAGTGGATGGAAGGTCAGGAAGAGCTGGGTGCAAGTTCTGCCTCTAACACATACTAGATGTATGGTCTTGGACAAGTCCCTAAGACTCATCTAGTAAATCTCACCCTCACAGCAACTCCCCTTCTTCCTTGTTTCTGTTGAGGGTACCATCACTTTCCCATTCAATGAGGCTATCCACTACAGTCACCCTTAATTCTTTCCTCTCCCTCACCACTCCTCAAATCCAATCAGTTACCATCACATCTTCTCTCATATCTGCCTCCTCTCTACCCACAAGGCCTCCAGTCTCCTTCAGACATAGGTCACCTCTCATCTGGACTATTGTAATAGCCTCATAATTAGTATATCTTTCTCCCTCTTCAATTAGTGCCCCAGGATCTGCCTTACTGATATTTATCAAGTACAAATCTAACCATACTGCTTCCCTTCCTCAGGAAGCACCTACTCCCGCCATATAAACTATATTCTTCTTAAATATGTTATATTTGAGACTTTACTTTTATATACTTCTTATCTATCATTCCCCTTCATGTTCCCTATAGCCAAAGTGGCCTATGTGCTCTTCTTTCTATCTGACATTCCACATATCCTATCTCTAGGCTTTTATTTGGCTGCTCTCTGAACCTGGAATGACCCTCCTTAGTTCTGTCTCTTAGAATCTATAACTTCTTTCAAAGTTCAGCTAAAATTTCAACCCATACACAATCATAATCCTCTCATTTACTTCAATATATATGTATATATATAATGTATATGTTATATATGTGTACATATATATATATACAGTATCTGATTTTATGTGTACATGTCTTTTCATTGATAAAATATAAGTTCCTTGAAGGCAGCAATGTTTTTCTTTTTTCTTCTTCTTTTACTTTGTGTGTGTGTGTGGTGGGGGGGATCCCCAGCACCTAGTTCTTAATAAATGTTTATTAATTGATTGGTTGGTGGCTTAGCTGAGATCTGTTTTGGTGGAGGGAGTTTCCAAATTGTACTTGAAAAAAATCATAGATCCTTTGTCTATATTTATACTGGTTATAACTAAGCTTAGTATGGCTGAGTAGCAGTGGAGCATATCTGACAGCAGGTTTCCCATTCGCTAGAAGTAACATAACTATGATGGGATAAACAGGACAATTGCCCTAGGCATAGCCTAGAACAGAGCACAGAATTCAAAGTAGACTGAAGAGAGCCTCCAGCAATTGTCTTATCTCTGCAGTTGAGGCTCTGACCTGTAATTCTAATCCTTTTAATTTCCTTTGTGAAAATACTAACATTCCAGTGAGATTATGAGTAGGGGAAAAAACTGCTTTGAAGCTTCATAGACTTATAAATCAGAAAGAAAAGTCCATCGTGTACCAAAATATTGCTTACAGTGCTTTTGGTGACAGTAAAAACCTGGAAATGAAAGAGGTGCTCGTGGACTGGAGAATGTCTGAGTAAAGTATGGTATATGAAAGACAAAGAACATTGTGGTACCATGAGATATGATGGTTATGAAGAATTCATAGAAACTTGAGAAGAACTGTGTGAGCTGATGCAGAATGACTACAACAATGTAAATGATAACTAAGAAATAGCTCATATCTGATTAATGACAATGACCAATCTCCATCTGGAGAATTGAGGATGAAATGCACTTCAATTCTTATAGCGGGGAGTTAGAGGGAATAGGAGCTGCCATTGTAGGCTATGCTATACACTATCAAACCCAGTCATTTTATCTGTTGCTTTGGCTTAAATGTTCCTCTGTGTTATAGGGGATGGTTCAATAGTGGGGTAAGGATTAAAGAGAAATAATCATGGTGTAAAAACAAAAGGAATCAAAATATTTTAAAAGATTATTAATTAATTATAAGGTATTAATTAAGAGCTTATTATGTGCCAAGGGAGAATGTGCTAAACACTTAGAAAAAAAATGCAAGAAAGCATGACAATTCTTGCCCTCAAAAAGCTTACATTTTAAAGGGGAAAGACAATACATTAAGGGGAGCCTAAAAAAATGCGAACTTTGGGGCACAAGGTTAATTCAGAAATATGGTTTGCAGATGGTGGCTGCCAAATGACAAGAAAGCCTGGTCCCAGGAAGATGAGGTGAAAGCTGACCTATCAGAGCCCAGGGTGGCCCCAGGGGAAGAATCCAAGGAACCAGTCCACAGGGGGAGGAAGGAATATGGTTTAAATGCAATTTAAATATTTGGATATCCCCCTCATTGCTCGAACTTGTTAAATTAGCAATAGGAAAGTTAAAAAAAAAGGTGCAAAAATTCTTTAAATCTGATCCAGCTGAAACAAAATATTGAATGATTTTTATTTGCAAACCCAGTGGACAAAAGAAACATTATAAATGCTCACTGGTGAAATGTTATAAATACCCAGTGGCAAACTTAAAGCAGTAACCTATTCACAAGGACTCCTGGGAAGAAATAGTAACTGAATGAAGAATCTGATCAATGGGACATGAGCGAGGTATGTGAGAAATTGTGCATTTATAGTGAGCAAAGCCACATATAGCAAAAAATAAATAAATAAATAAAAATAAAAGAATGACCAAGCAGTGGACAAAACACACATGCAACATGATTAAAAATAAAATAAATAAGGATCACATATCTGACTTGGTAGCCCAGTGTTGAGATTATAGATTGATGGAACTGAAAGAGACATTATCAAATCCAACCCCTCATTTTACAGTCAGTAAAAATGAAGTGCAGAGAAGAGATGTGACTCCACCAGTTACATAGGTAATAATTAGAAGAGCTCAGACTTGGACCTAACTAGATCTTCTTCTGCTCTTTCCACTATACCATGCTGCTCTTCTATAGGTATATAGATATATAGCATTTAATCATCTCATAAGCATTTATTAGTCACCTACTATGTGCCAGATACTATACTAGGAGCCAGAGATAGAAAGACAAAATTGAAACAGTTTCTGCTTTCAAGGAATTTACAGAGTTGAGAGAATGAAAGCAAGAAAGGGACAAAAATGAAAAAGAGAGACAAAGAGAGAAACAGAGACAAGATAACTAGACACAGAAACAGACAGAGAGCCAGTCACAGACACGGAGACAGGCAGAGAGACAGACAGATAAACACAGAGAAAGAGATATATGCACAGAGAAACAGACAGAAACATAGAGAGAGTGACAGAGACAGAGACAATCAGATATAGAAACAGAGACAGAAAGCCAGATAACCAGAGACAGAGAGACAAAGACCAGCAGAGGGACAGACAGACACAAAACTAGACACACAGAGAGACGAAAACATAGGCAGAGACAAACACAGATAGAGGAAGATAGATTTATACATAGATTGAGAGATAAATATATAAATAGCTAAATACATAGATTCATTGATACATAGACTGATAGGTCAACACAAAGATAAAGGATAATTAGAGAGACAGACTCATTAGTATGATCTGCAAGTCTACATGTGCAGAGATAGGGAGATATAAATAGATGTAGATATTAATATGGATTCTTTAATCTTTATTACCCTAGATTCATCTGTAATAGTAATCTCTTAATGCTACAGATGAGAGTGGGATAATGTAGATTATAAAATGGATTTGGGGGATCAGGAATATGTGGTTTCTTCTACTAATGTTTCTGAAATGAATAACTTTACTCATGACTAGGTTCACACCCTTTTTAAGTTACTGTGTTTACATGGTGCTAGAACAACCAGATGGAAAGTGAAAAGTACACATTTCTGGTGAATTAGTGACACATATATACTCACTTCTCATTTTCACTCTAAAAAACAAATTTTCCATTCATTTTATCTACCACAATATTTCAGGGTCAATTAAATATAATACTAAGATGATGCTTTAGGTATCTGTTTTGCTTTTAACTGGAAAGATGCAATTTTCCACAAGACAAGGGTTGTGTATCTTCTATAGAAATGTGATTCCTGCTACTTTCCTCCCCTTTCCCCCTCCTCTAATGAATTTACCAGGGTAGCTGAAACATCCTGCAGCCTGTGTGTATTTGTGGTGGGGTCCTGCAGGAGCAGGAAAGGGAATGCTCTCATTTCAACAAGAGGGGATAGGGACTTAACACCTGAAGGCCATAAATCCTCAGGAACCATGTGATGATTAGAAAACAAGGTCAATGTGTGTTTTCATCCTCATGTCCTGATGTTTACTTACTAACACTTTCAAAGGACACATTACCTTATAAACTAATAGTTTACCAGCCTTATTGATCAGAAGAACAAAGGATCCCACCTTTTTCTAAGTAGATGTTTTAACAAAGTTGGGGGATGAAGAAGGCATCAATCTGGTATATCACCCTTTTCATAAGAGCATAGCTTTAGAGGTCTAAAGGGTCTTAGAGACATCTAGTTTACTTCTCTCATTGTCTAGATGATGAAAGTGAGGCCCAGAGAGGTTTACAGACTTGGCCAATGTCATATAGAATAAATCACATAATCAGAATTAGATTTAGGTCTTTAAATTCAGCAAGCTTTCCAAAATATCAGGCTGTATCATAAAATCCACCTCCCCCTCTCCCATCCACCAAAACTCATTCTTTAGAAACATATACACACCATATGCACAGTATAAAGCTGAGCCCCCTTTTAGTAATGTAATAGCTATTACCGACACAATTTGAAAGCAATGGTTTATTACTATATAAACACCTTCTAGCAATAAAAAACAGTGCATCATAAGGCTGCCCTAGAAAGTATTACATAATTTTAAAATGATTGTCTCCAGGTAAAATAATATTACATTTATGTAGCACTCAAAGTGATTTCACGTACATTATCTCATTTGATCCTAACAACTACATGAAGCAGACACTTAATTCCAGAGATTATACTTTGGAAGATTGCATCAGCTATTGGTGTAAAGTACATTAAGTTAAGAAAGCAGAGAAATGAATTCAAATCCTGACTGCCTCTTACCAGCTTTGAACTAAAAAAAAAAAAAGAAATTCATTTTGCCATTGTTTTTCATTTTACTGAATTGCCTAATATATTCACATTTAGGGTTATGTTTGTTAGGCTTGTGTTTTCCTACATTTATTCATTTTCTATTGATTTCCTCTTCTTTTAAGTCAGCACTTTGTGTCTGCAATTAGTTTTGCTTACACTTCTTTGATGCAAGCTATTCCCACAGGCTCTCCTCCCATTCTCATTTCTCTGTCCTATCACAAACTCTTTGAATTTACTGAAATTGTTCATTCCTCTTTATTTTCCTTCTTTCATTCCTTCTTTCCTCCTTTCTCTTTATTCCCTCCTTCCTTCTTCCTTTCCTCCTTCCCTCTTTCTTTCTTTCCTTCCTTCCTTCTTTCCTCTTTCTGTCCTTCTCTTTCCTTCCCTTCCTTCCTTTATTTTTTCTTTCAAGTCAGCCTCTTTTGACCTTTCTTTTTTCGCATTCAGTTAAATACATGATTAAAATCAGTTTCCCCCACTTCTTATTTTTATTTCTTTTGCTTCTTCTTTACTCAAGTTTTCCTTTGTTTTGTATTCTTCATAATTTTTTTCTTGTGTATTCTGAATTTTACTCAAAAGTTGGTCAACTATAAGCCTTAGATATTGTTTTTTTTGTTCTCTTTGTTTCCCTCATGAGGATAGAACTTCAGGAGTATGAAATTTGAACTTCCTCTCCTATCTTCTTCCTCTGTTACTATATGAAGAGAACTTACCCCCCATCTTCTCTATTTTCTGCTGTCTTCCCCCCTCCTTAGAAATTTTAATTCAAAAGGAAGTAATATTGAATGCAAGCAGTTTTGTATAGTGGGAATCATTCTATGTCTCTTGGCTGCTTCCTATCCCCTGCCTTTAATGGGGATCTTTCTCCATTCCTAAGGCCAGAACCTATCTTTGGTTCTAAGTCTCTACCACTACTCTGGATGCTGGCTTTTCTTGGAGACATACATCTCCTCTCCTAGAGCAGGATGCAGTTCTGGGAGATACAGCATTTTCTCAGAAGAAATTGTCTGCTAATGGACAAATTATCCTCAGATGAAATCCATTATCAGAGCCTTACCTCTTTTCGTGGATATATACCTCCTCCCCCATGGGAGTGTTCATTAGTGGCACCCTTTCCTTTTGTTTTCCAGATTGATATTCCCCATTCAATATCTATATCCCATTCTGCCCCTTCTTTATAGAAGTCCTACTCCTCTTATCTGTATAGACTTGGTAAAGGTGTATTTTCATCTCCCTATGTTTTTCAACCTTCATTCTCCCTATTCAAATGACTTCCCACTGGCTTATCTCTTTCACAAAAGACATTGATTCACTGAGAAGGGGTAATGGATCCATAGAATTTTTTAAAAATTAATTTTATTGATATCTTTTATTCTTATATTGCCTTCATTTTCTAATCTATTCCTCCCATTTTCTCACTAGGAGACCCATCCATTATAGCAAAGAATAAAAAAGAAAATTGAAGAAGTAGTTTAGAAAGACTAATCAACACATCTTTCAAGTTCAAAATCATATGAAGTGTTTCATATCCATAGTCTCTAGCTCTCTGCAAAGAAGGGAGGGACATTCTCAAACCTATTTTGTGGGACCAAGCTTGGTCATTATAGTTACACAGCATTCGGCTTTTGTTATTCTTTCTACTTACACTGTTTATAGACCTTGTATATATTATTTTCATAGTTCAGCTTACTTCAAAGAAATGTCTTCACATATGTATTATTCATGTTCATAATTTCTTTCCAAATAGTAATGTTCCATCAAAGTAATGTTCCACAATTATTTTAGACATTTCAGTTATTTACTTTATTTATAATTATTAGCTAGTACAAAAAGTGATAATGTAAATATTTTGGTAAATATTGGAACTTTCTTTACATTCTTA
The DNA here is from genome assembly GCF_900497805.2 of Vombatus ursinus. Lineage (NCBI taxonomy): Eukaryota > Metazoa > Chordata > Mammalia > Diprotodontia > Vombatidae > Vombatus > Vombatus ursinus. Next base: position 17,499,551 of record NW_020954598.1, read on the forward strand.
ACCTCCCTGGAGCATAAACTTATTAGTGACTCAAAGCTTAGGAAAACTCCTAGGCCCTGGAGTATTAATTTTGCTCCTCCTCTTCTTTCCTTTTTTCCTGATTCTTTAAATTTCTCTTAAATCTTTAGCCTTCTGGGCTATTTTCAGCCTTTGATAATCCCTCTTATACTTTCTCTTATACTTCACTTCCATTTTTAAAAAAATAAAAGGTATAGCCTATAAATATAAGACTTAAGACTTAAATATAAGACTTAATATAATACTTCATTACTTAATCTTTTCTTAATAATTGTGCTTCTATATTTTTCTTGTGTTTCCATTGCTTGCAGTATTTGCAATTTAAATATCCTTTTTTTCTTCTCCTTCCTCTTCTTCTCTCTGTCTCTACATCTGTCTCCATCTTTCTCTCTCTTTCCTCACCAAAAGATTCATATTTGTTGAAGTTCTATCTTACTTAGAGTCAGATTTGTAGATTAGTCCTTGATTTTTCAGATTGGCTATTACTTCATATTTAAAGGTATTTCTCTCTACTGCCCATAAAAATATCTTAGTGAAATTGTGAGGTTTAACCATTAATAAGCCTTAGAGTTTAAAAGTGTTGATTTTTTTCCTGGTAGTCCTCTGTAGATTCAATCAATCAGTGATTTGTTGAGTTTATTCAGAAGTTCTAGACCACATTCTTGAATTATTTTCTTCATTATGGTATTCATATTTTTGTTACGTTCTTTAATGAGGGTCTATGATCCTTAAGTTATCTCTGCACATCCGCTCTTCCAGGTGACTCCTTTGGCTTGTATAGAATTCAAGAGTTCTTCTAATATTGTTGCCTTTTGCTTTTCTTCTGTAGAATTTTTCCACTTCTGCATTTGTTATAAACTTTTTATTTTCTCTTTCAGAATCTTTACTTTTATGGAGTCTCCATCATACCTTCTAAGTTTTAATTCTGTTGTTTATTTTCTGACCTAATTTCATTACTAATATTTTCTTTCAACATTTAAAAAAACACATCCTTGAGTTTTTTGCTGTTGTTTCATAATCTTTGGGGAGATCACATAATTTTGTTTTAGTTCATTTTCTTTTATGATACAATAATTGTTCATAGTGTTTTAGCCTTTCTTTGAAATTTTCCCTATTTTTCCTTCTATCTTTATGAGTTTCTTTTCCTTATCTTCTTATTAGTTAGAATTTTACTTAGGTATTCTCCCTTCATCTTTTGGTCTTTTAGATTTTCTCTTATATTTCTAATTACCTTTCTCTGGTTTCTCTACTTGCTCTTTGACCTCCCTACTTCCACTGATGAATGTGTAACTGGAACTTGCTTTGCATATGCCTAACATAGAAGCACCTGTGTCTGGGAGAAGACATCCTGTATTTCCCTACCACATGGGTGGGAGTATCTTCTTTTGATTGGCTACATAGCTAGAAGAATATACATCTTTAAAACCACCAGAGTTCAACAGTCTATCTGTTTCTCTCTTCTCTCCTCCTCCTTCTTCTGCCTTCTTCTCTTTCTTTTCCTCCTTCTCTTTCTTCTTCTTCTTCTCCTTCTTCTCCTTCTCCTTCTCCTTCTCTTTCTTCTCCTTCTCCTTCTCTTTCTTCTTCTTCTCCTTCTCTTTCTTCTTCTTCTCCTTCTCCTTCTCCTTCTTCTTTTTCTTCTTCCCTATGGACCTGAGAAATAGACCAGGATTTTTTGTTCTGTGTCATCTGTCCTTTTCATTTCTATTTTTTGGTGAGGCAATTGGGGTTAAGTGACTTGCCCAGAGTCATACAGCTAGAAACTCAACCCCCTTCCCATCAGGGTTCTCCTGAGGCTATGGTGGCATAAGGAAGGACATGATGGCCCATGTGTTAGACTGTACTACAAATGGAGAAACAACACAGTGTAGACTGGAGCCATTTGGTAGAGAGCCTAGATACCTCAAAATAACTTAAGGGTTTTGGAGAACCCTGAGGACAAGGCAACATGTATTACTTCTGGCCTTCTAGGCAGTGGGTGCCAGACTAATTATTGTGGTACACAGAACCCAAAGATAGGTATCAGTATCCTTGAATTAAAGGAGGAAGCTTCAGGCTAAGCTTGTTGCTCTGTTCTATGCTTCATGCTGCCTATGTCTCTTATGCATATTACTTCCTTTCATCTGCCCTGTGTTTCCATCACATGGCTGGGCAGAATTGATATCTGCTGCCTCTTGTGGAATGATGGGTAGGAGGAAGTTTCAGGCTAAGTCATTGCCATGGGAAAGGGGCAGGGGGAACAAGCATGGTTTTCCTTGCTTTCAGACCCTATATTAGAAGCCTGTAATTTAGGTTACTCATTAAGCTCAGCATGTGGCTTGGTTTCAGAGTTAGGAACACTGAACAGGGGCTCAAAGTATTTGAAGTTATGCGGCGTTATTTTATGAAGTTTTTACCTAGTGTGCTGTTTCTAACTTCTCATCTTATAAATTCAACTTTAGTTAATCTGCTATCACTGTTCAATGACCTTTGGGAAGTCACTTGATTCCTCTCTGAGCTGGTTTCCTCATCTATAAAGTGGGGTCAATATTACTAGCAATACCTTATTACAGAGAAAGTATAGAACACTGTAAAGAAGACTAGGACTGGGGGGGGGGGGGGTAGAACCTAGATGATGGAATAGAGGAAGCGTTATAGCCAAGCTCTCCCAACATTCCTCTCCATACAACTTTAAAATAACACTCCACATCAAATTCTGGAGTGGTAGAGCCAAGACAACTTAGGTCAGAAGGAACGATCTGTGATATGGGGTGGAGTTTGGTTTGGAGCCCCCATGGATGCAATTCCAGTAATAAGACTTGGTAGTACTGAAGCAGTAGAAGTAGCAGCTTTGTGAGATCTCAAACCAGAGACAGTAAATGAATCAAGCAACTAATAAGAAAGAGATTACAGGGGACCCCTGTGTTAGCACTGGGTACATGGCCAGCTGTTGTTTATCACCTCCATTGCTTATACCTACTTCTGGGTCACAGTTCAAGGAAGAGAGGAGCACTTTTATTCATGAGGGAGCAGGGGCTCTGGGAAGCAATGTCACTTTAGGCTGAAAGGGATCAGAGATGCTGATGAGTAGTACCACTTCCCATCCCAAGGGAATAGGGCCTCTGAGGAGCAGTATTGTTTTAAACTGCAAAGAATCATGGACCCTTTCTGGGTGAGGACCAGAGCCCAGAGCAGGAGAGCAGTAATCAGAACCCTGTGTAAATCATACCACCTTGGAAGCATCAAAAATTCAAAAAACCCCAGAAATATCTCTGAAAAGTTGTGCAAAAAATTCTAGGAAGCTCACCGCCCTCCAAAAAAAAGCCATAGATAGAGCCCAACTGTAACTTAAATTTAAAAGTCAAGAAATAGTTTGGGGAAAATGGGCAAACAACAACAACAGCAGCAACAACAACAACAAAAACTTATCATAAAAAGCTGCTGTGGCAACAAAGAAGATCAAGACACAAATTCAGAAGAAGACGATGGTGTTCTTTTTAAAAACTGATAGCAAAGTCTCAAAGAAAAATGTGAATTGAATAGAAGACAAGCAAGAATTCCTAGAAGAATTAAAAAGGGATTTTTAAAATCAGAGTAGTAGAGATAAAAATGGATAAAGAAATAAAAGTAAGGGGAGAAAGTTTAGAAAAGACAATTAACAGCTTGGTAAATTAAAAAATTAAAGAAAATAATACCTTAAAAACACAATTGGTCTAATGGAAAAAGAGGTGCAAAAATTTACCAATGAAAATAACTCCTTAAAAACAGAATGGACCAAATAAGAAAAAGAAGTACAAAAGTTCATTGAGGAATAATTCCTTAAAAATTAGAATTGGCCAAGTGGAAACTAATTACTTCATGAGATAAATACAATAAAACAAAATCAAAAGAATAAAAAAAAATAAAAGAAAATGTGAAATATCTTATTGGAAAAACAACTGATTTAGAAAATAGATTGAGGAAAGATAATTTAGGAATTACTGGACTACCCCATATTCATGAACAAATAGGAGGCTAGACATCATATTTCAAGAAATTATCAAAGAAAACTACCCTAGTATCCTAGAACCAGAGGGTAAAATAGAAATTTAAAGACTCCACCAATCACCTCCTGAAAGAAATCCAAAAATAAAAACTCCCAGCAATATTACAGCCAAATTCCAGAGATCTCAGGGCAAAAAAAAAAAAAAAAAAATACTTCAAGCAGTCAGAAAGAAATCATTCAAAGATCATGGAGCCACAATCAAGATCACACAAGATTTATCAGCTACCATGTTAAAGAAGCAGAAGGATTGCACTATGATATTCCAGAAAACAAAAGATCTAGGATTACAATTAAGAATAACTTACTTAGCAACATTGAATATAACCCTTCAGGGAGGAAAATTGATATTTAATGAAGTAGAAGACTTACATGCATTCCTCATGAAAAGACCAGAGCTGAATGGAAAATTTGATATTAAAATACAAGACTCAAGAGAATCATAAAAAGGTAAAAATGAAAAAGAAATCAGAAGGGATTCAATAAGGTTAAACAATTTAACTTTCTATATGAGAAAATGATACGTGTAACTCCTAAAAACTTTATGGACTCTACACAGACAGGGGGTTGTGGAAGTGAAGTGATTATATTGGGATGATCTAAAAAAGTGAATGGGCAAGAAAGAAGGATGCACTGGGAGAAGTGGAATAGAAGTGGGAGAATGGGGAAATTTATCTCACATAATAGAAGTACACAAGGAAGACCTTTGATAGCAGAACAACAAATGGTGGGCAATATTTGAACCTCACTCTCATCTAAATTGGTTCAAAGAGAGAAAATATCTATACATATATACAATTGGGTATAGAGAAATCTATCTTACCCAACAGGGAAGTTGGAGAATATTGAGATAAAAGAAAGGAAGGGATGATAAAAGGAAGGGTGGGTAAAGGAAGGCAGTGTCAGAAGCAAAACAGACTATAGAGGAGGGACAGGAGACAGAGAGAGAGACAGAGACAGAGAGAGAGACAGAGAGACAGAGAGACAGAGACAGAGACAGAAAGAGAGAGACAGAGAGAGACAGAGACAGAGAGACAGAGAGACAGGGACAGAGAAATAGAGAAGGATAAAGAGAAGAAAATAGAATGGAGAAAAATGCACATAAGTAACGATAACTATGAATGTGAATGGATGAATTTACCCATGAAACAGAAATGTATAGTAGAATGGATTAGAAACCAGAATCCAATAATTTGTTGTTTACAAGAAGCACACAGAGGGTTTTAAAAGAAGGGGCTGGATCAGAATCTAGTGTGCTTCAGCTGAAATAAGAACAGCAAGGGGTAGCAATCATGATCTCAGGTAAAGTAAAAGTAAAATGAACATAATTAAGAGACATAAGCATGGAAGCTATATCTTGCTAAAAGGCATCATAAAAATGAAATAATATCAATACTAAATATATATGCACCAAACAACATAGCATTTAGATTCTTAAAGGAAAAATTAGATGAATTATAACAGAAAACAGGCAGTAAAACTATACTAACAGAGGACCTCAACTTTTCCCCCTCTTGGAGCTAGATAAATTTAACCATAAAATAAATAAGAAAGAAGTTAAGGAGATGAATAGAATTTTAGAAAGGTTAGATATTATAAACCTCTGGAGAAAACTGAATGGGAACAGAAAAGAATATGCCCTTTCTCAGCTGTACATGGTATCTTCATGAAAATTGATAATGTAACATGGGGGATAACTTCACAAAAATACAGAAAAGCAGAAATATTAAATGCACCTTTTCCAGATCATGATGTAACAAAAATTACATTCAATAAAGAGCCATGGAATCATAGATTAAAAATTAATTGAAAGTTAAATATCCTAATCCTAAAGAATGAGTGGCTCAAAGAACAATTCACAGATACAATAATTAAAGAGGATGTTGAGACAACATAACAAAATTTGTGGAATGAAATCAAAGCAGTACTTAAGGGAAATTTTATATCTCTAAATTCATACATCAGTAAAAGAGAGAAAGAACAGATAAATTAATTGAGCATGCCACATAAAATAACTAGAAAAAAATAAAAAATTCCCAGTTAAACAGCAAAATGGAAAACCTGAAAATCAAAGGAGAGATTAATAACATTGAAAGTAAAAAAAAAAAGAAGAAGAAGAATTGAACTAATAAATACAACTTGGAGCTGGTTTTATGAAAAAAAATGACTGGTTGATTTGATTTAAAAAAAAAGAAAAAAAACAAGTTAGTAGTATGAAAAATGAAAAAGGATGCATGCCAACCAATGAAGATGAAATTCCAGCAATTAATAGGAGTTATTTTATCCAATTATATGTCAGAAAAACTGACCATCTAAGTGAAAAGAATGAATATTTACAAAAAGATAAACTGCCCAGATTAACAGGAAAGAAAGTAGAATGCTTAAGTACTCTTATTTTAGAAAAAGAAATTGACAAGTCATCAATGAGCTCCCTAAGAAAAAATCCCCAAGTAAAATAAGGTATAATAATATATAAATAATATAATGAATACAAGGGTAAATAAGGAATAAGAGGGTAAGGTAAAAAGATAAGGTAATAGGGATAGGGTAAAAAGAGAGGCTGAGAAGGAAAATAGTGAGTGAAAATAAGGAGGGAAATTCACAAATAATAATTAGAACTTTATCAAATCTATAAGAAAAATGATTCATTCTCCAATTGATAAACGGTCACAGGATATGAACAGGCAGTTTTCCAATAAAAAAATCAAAACAATTTATAGTCATATAAAAATGCTCTAAATGATTATTGGTTAGAAAAATGTAGATCAAAACAACCTTGAGATATTTTACACCTACCAGATTGGTTAAAATGATAGAAGGGAAAAGAGACAAATGTTGGAGAGGATGTGGAAAAACTAGCATAGTAATTCATTATTGTGGAATTGTAAAAATTATCCAACCATTTTGGAGAGCAATCTGGAATTATGCCCAAAGAGTTATAAAACTACCCATACCCTTTGACCCAGCAACACCACTACTAGGTCTATTTCCAAAGATGATTAGGCAAAAAGGAAAAGAAACTATATGTTCTGAAATGTTTATAGCAGCTCTCTTTGTGGTGGCAAAGAACTAGAAATTCCAGTGATGCTTGTCAATTGGGGAATGGCTGAACAAGTTGTGGTATATGATTGTGATGGAATACTAGTGTACTATAAAAATGATGAGCTCAATGATTTAAAAAAAAACATGGAAAGACTTGCATGAAATAATGAAGAGTAAAATGAGCAGAACCAAGAGAACGTTGTATATAGTAACGGCAATATTGTTTTAAGAATGACTTTGAGCAAATAAGTTATTTTGTCTATTATAAATACCCAAATCAACTGTAAAGGACATATGAAGAAAAATGTTATCTGCATCCAGAGAAGGAATTGATAAATTGAAGTATGTATAGAATAATTTTATACACACACACACACATACACATACACACACTTATTTGTGTCTAGTGGTAGCCATCTCTGAGGGAGGGGGAGGAGAAAAAAAGGAAAAAAAATAACATGATAATTTTGTCGTATATTTGAAAAAATAGTAAGTTGTGCATAGTAGATTAGCAGTTTCATTTATAATCACTTTTTATTGTACTATGTTATGAAGATATTTGTTTTATTCCATAAATTAAAAAGAAAATTAAAAAAAGAAAAGAAAAAGTTCCCAAGACCAGATGGGAGTCACAAGTGAATTCTAACAAATATTTAAGGAACAATTCTAACACTATAAAAACTATTGGGGCGGGGGGGGGGGGAGAAAGGTGAAGAAGGAGTCCTACCTAACTACTTTCATGACACAGACAGGGTTTTAATACCTAAATGAGATAGAGCAAAAATGGAGAAAGAAAACTATAGACCAATTTCCTTAAAAAATATCAATGTAAAAATTTTAAATAAAATGTTAATAAGATTACAGCAATAAATCACAAAGATTATACACTATGACCAGGTGAGATTTATACCAGGAATGCAGGGTTGATTCAATATTAGGAAAACTATCAGCGAAATTGACCATATCAATAACAAAAACAACAAAAATTATATGATTACATCAATAGATGCAGAAAAAGTTTTTGACGAAATAGGATATTATTCATTGCTCATGAGTAGGCTAAGTCAATATAATAAAAATGACAATTCTATCTAAGTTAATTTACTTATTCAGTGCCATACCAGTCAAACTTACCAAAGAATTATTCTATACATCTAGAAGAAAATAATAACAAAATTCATCTGGAAGAAGAAAAGGTCAAGAATATCAAGGGAACCAATAAAAAAAGTGAAGGAAGGCAACCTAACAATATCATATTTCAAACTATATTACAAAGTGCTAATCATGAAAACAATCTGGTACTGGCTAAGAAATATAATGGCAGATCACTGGAATAGATTACATACACAATACATTATTGTAAATGACTATAATGATCTAGTGTTTGAAAATTCCGAAGATCCAAGCTTTGGGGAGTATTTATCATTTGACAAAAATTTCTGAGAAAACTGGAAAAGCAGTTTTGCAGAAATTAGGCATAGACCAACTTCTTACTTGGTATAACAAAATAAGGTCAAATGGATAAATTATTTTGTTATAAAAGGTGATATCATAAGCAGATTAGGGAAGCATGGAAAAATTTACCTGCAAAATCTATGAATAAGGGAAGATATTATGACCAGAGATAAAGAGGAAAACAGGAAGCAAAATGGATAATTCTGATTACATTAAATTAAAAAAGGTTTGTACAAACCAAATTACTGCAGCCAATGTTAGATGGAACACAAGAAACCCAAAGGGGGGGGGGGAGTATTTCATGGCAAGTTTCTCTGATAAAGTTCTCATTTTTAAAATCTACATGGAACTGAGCCAAATTTATAAAAACATGAGCCATTCCCTGATTGATAAATGATCAAAGGATACAAACAGGCAGTTTTCAGAAGAACAAATTAAAATGATAAATAATCATATAAAATTCTCTACATTACTACTGATTAGAGAAATAAAAATCAAAACAACTCACACCTATCAAATTGACTAATTTGACAGAAAATGACAAATGCTGGAGGGAATGTGGAAAATAGGGACACTAATGCAGTGTTGGTGTTGTGAACTGGTCAGATCATTTTGGAGAACAATTCGGAACTGTGGCAAAGGGCTATAAAACTGTACATACCCTCTGACCCAGAAAAATATAACTAAAGTCCATATCCCAAAGTGATCAAAGAAAAGGGAAAATGACTGATTTGTACAGAAATATTTATAGAAGCTCTTTTTGTGACAGCAAAGAATTGGAAATTGAAGGAATGCCCATCAATTCAGGAATGGATGAACAAGTTGTGGCATGTAATTGTGATGTAATACTATTGCTCTATAAGAAATAATGAGCAGATTCCTTTCAGAAAAGCCTGAGAATTATATGAATTGATGTAAAGTGAAGTGAGCAGAGCCAGGAGATCATTGTATGTAGTAACAGCAATATTGTATGATGATTAACTGTAAATGACTGAGCTACTCTGATCAAGACAATGATATAAGATAATTCTAAAGGTTCCATGATGAAGAATGCTATCCACCTCCAGAGTGGAAACTAATGAATTCTGAGTGTAGATTGAAGCATACTTTTTTCACTTAATTTTTCTTCAAGTTTTTTGGGTGTTTTTTTTTTATTTCAATGTGGCTAATATGAAAATGTTTTGCATGATTCACATGTGTAATCAATATCATATTACTTGCCTTCTCAAGAGGTGGGAGAAAGGGGAAAAGAAGAGAGAGAAAATTTGGAACTTAAAATCTTTTAAAAATCCTAATTTTAAAAAAATGTAATTAGGAAATGTTTAACAAGATAAAACACTGGAACTGCCTGGAGTCAGAGAAGCTGGGTTTTAATCCTGCTTAGGACATTTGCTAATATTCTAACAAAAGATCAAGTCACTTAACTTTTCTGAACCTCAGTTTCTTCATTTGTAAATTGGAAATTGTAACCCACTATTTATCCCAAAGCATTATTATGAGGAGCAAATTAGATGCTATATGGAAAGTACATGCAGCTATTTTTATTCACAGCCCAAATATGTGAAAGAGATCTCAAAGTGTTTTGCTAAAATTTCTCAGAAATGTAGGAGTTTATAGGATCTAGAGCTGTATTGTCTAGTGCTGTCATCTTGTAGTTGGTGTACAGAGGCTAAGTGACTTTCCAGGTTCTTATGTACAGGGTCAGAATCTGAAACAGTCATAGAATTCCCAAATTAATAAGGGACCTCAGGGGTCATAGAATCCAAACCATACCTTCAAAAAAAAAAAATCCTCATTAAAACACACCAATGGATTATCTAGCTTTTGCATGAAGGACGACAGCTAGCTCCTGAAAAATGTGAATATTAAGTCTCGTGGAAAGTGGTATCATGTATTTGAATTTGCACTATTCAAAGTTGTAACATATAAAATATGGCTTTTGGTTCTTTTGTTGTTGTTCAGTTGTTTCAGTCATGTCTGATTCTTTGTGACCCCATTTGGGTTTTTCTTGGCAAAGATACTGGAGTGGTTTGCCATTTCCTTCTCCAGGTCACTTTATAGATGATTCAAATAGGGTTAAGTGATTTGCCCACAGTCACGCAGCTAGTAAGTATCTGAGGCCAGAAGTGAACTCAGGTTTTCCTGACTTCTGGCCCAGCATTCTATCCACTGTGCCCCAAAGAAAGTCATTGACTTGCCCAGGGTCATGCAGCTGGTAAATATCTAAGGCCAAACTTGAACTCAAGTCTTCTTGACTCCAGACCCAGCATTTTATTCACAGAGCCCCATGGCAGCCTCTGACTTTAGTTCTAGCTTAATGGAAACAGGATATGCAAACTTGAATAATACAACCACTTTGCAGGTTTCATTATTCCCACCGATCCAGACCCAGCTGCACAGAGGAACAACCTATTATTTTCTAAGGCAGTCCATTCTACTTTTGAATAACTCAAATTAATATTTTTGTTTGTTGTTTGTTTTATTTATTATTTTTTTAGCAGACATAAAAATTCAATGTGCCCTGCCCCTCACCTCAAGGTCTTTTGACTTTTCATCCAATGCTCTTTCCTTTTCTCACTTGTGACTTGACCATTAGAAAAAAAAGTGCTGCTAATTATAGCATAAAAGCACCTGTGTTCCTCACACGACATGTCAGACTAAGCAGGGCCAGCTGCATCTCTAAATAGAATATATGATCCACAGTACTGATGGAAGTTTATGCCAGGAGTCGGTCCAATCCCAAGCACAAATGTCAGTATTAAGGAAAAAATGAGCTCTGTTGCAAATGTTTGTGGAAGGAAAAAAACTGCTCACAGTCTGATGCCCCCAAAGTGCTAAAAGAAAAAAACAAAAAAACAAAACCCACTGAAGATATCAGCTGTGCACATCACAAACATTTTAATTAATGTGTTAAAGGAGTGTTAGACCACATTGCTTGTTAGTAAGCAGAGCCATACAGATACAAAGCTCCACTGACTTGGGGGTAGGGTGTTAGGGCCTACCCAAGTTACCTGTTCACACAAGCGTCTCACCTCAACTGGAAAGTGAGGGTGTTGTATTCAGGGAAGGTCTAAAGTGGAGTCTTCAATTGCTTCTACCTCTAACAGTCTTTAGGCTTATAATCTCCATAGGTAAAGAGAAGCCCTCTTCCAACTCAAGGACTCCAGGTCCAATTTCAACAGGAAATAAGAAAAGATATTAACATTTCTTGGGAAGGAAGAAGCTCACCTATTCGGTTTCTAAGGGGCAGCAGTGGATAGAGAGCTGGGCCTGGAGTCAGGAAGATCTGTATTCACATCCAGCCTCAGACACTTATTAGTAGTGTGACCCTGGGCAAGTCACTTAACCCCAGTTTGCCTCAGTTTCCTCATCTGTAAAATGGGAATAATAATAGGACCTACCTCCCAGGGTTGTTTTGAAGAACAAATAAGACAATAATTGTAAAGTACTTAGCACAGTGCTTGGCAAATAGTAAGTGTTAGACAAATGTTTATTTTTATTGTTATTGCTATTTCTAGACAGACTTGCTGCTGATCTTGTTATAATCCCGTTATTCTGATTTTCTAATAACTGCATTCTTCCCTTATTCCCTAGTAAATGAATTCCCTATGCTACACCCTGGGTTCTTATTGACTAGTTTGGAGCCAGCTATTATACTGGCTACTTCTTGCATGATACTCTAACTTCTCACCACCCATTCCTTCCTCTCCAGGGCCGTAGTCCCAGTCACTTACCATATTTCTCCATGAATGAATCCCTAAGACATGTGGCAAGATTTTTCTTTTGCTGACTGACTGACTGACTGAGCCTCTGCAGATTGCCTCTCCTACCTTGGGTTGGTCAGATATCCTGTTTCTTGGAATCAGTCAATTTCTGTCTTTTGCTTAGATATTCAGATTCTACCTGTCCCTTCCTATCCATAACCTCCAGATTTTAGACCTACCTTCAGTCACATATGGGTTGTATACTTATTCTGGAATAGTTGACCCTTTATATTCCAAGGTGTATCTTGTTCCCTGAACTTCACTTGACCCTCTCTATTTATAGACCCATTCCTAACTTTAAGTCCAATTCAGTCTCCTGATTTTTCAGGATCACATTTTTAGGATTTAAGGAGTTTGACATAACTCAGTCATTGTAGAACTCATCAGGGTCTCCACATTTCTCATGTGTGTGCCTATTTTCCCAGTCCAGACCAACTGACAATTCATTTTGCAAGCTACCTTACAAAGATAAATATGTGTAGAGGAAGAAATAAAAAGGGGAGAAATATTTAACCCCCACATCCTCCATTCTACCTCTTTTCTACCTCCATTCTATCCCCAGTGGATTCTTCATGTATACCTGGGGCTGCCTCATATAGTACATAATCTGGGCCCCTGTACCTTGTTATGGATATAACTAGAGTTGTCCCCAAAGCTCCATGAATACTTCCTTGCACAGGCTTTTATTCCTTCAAGGTCATCTAGATCCTGTATATGTCCTCCTGCAACATCTTCATAGACTTACTACCAGGCCATGGTAACCTCAAGGCATGCACCGTTCCTTAGTCCAGAAATAGTATTGAGATTCAGGAAGCATCAGCTGATATAGAAGGAATTTGGGCCAGATATTTTCTCCTTGAAGCAACCAACAGTTCTGAGGGATATGTGGAAGTGTGAGCTAATCAAAATACTGAGAGGAGACAACTTAGTTGGCTGGAATTGATAAAAAGGAAAATTAGTATCAAAGGCATCCTGGGTCAAGATGAAACAGGAACTGCAAGGGTAGGTCCCTGGGAAGAACTCAGGTTCTCACTGGTGAGAACCCAAAGACTAGATCCACTATGATATTCATTAGCTCTTGACCATGAGCTTGACCTCTCTCAACCTCAATTTCCCCATTGTAGCCCCATTTGGAAAATTTACAAATTTAGCCAATTGTAAAATTGGCTCCATTTGTAAAAGGTCAATAATAATTCATGTACTACATACCGCATAGGGTTGTTGTGAGGAAAAAATTTTGTTAACCTTAAAGCAATAAATAAATGTGATGCTACCAGCTTGCCTGTTAATCTATTCTAATAATACAAAAGCTAATAGGTAACACCAAATTACTCTCTATCTGTTTGAAATCAGGGAAAGAACCAGGCCTCTCCCTTTTGGACTCAAGGTTCCTTTGTAACGTTCTCAAAAAATGGTCATTCAGCATTCCACTAAAGATGTCTGCTGTGGGGGAACCCATTGCCTGCTGAGCCATCCCATCTACTTTGGAAAGGCTCTAATCGTTAAATGCTTTCTCCATATTGTCTACATCCATATGCCTACAATTTCTGCCCAATGTTCATACTTCTTTCCTTTGGGGCTAAGCTTTTACATGATAATCTTTCAAATACACAAAGACAACTTTTGCTTCCTCCCCATTCCTATCTATTCCTACTTTTCTCCAGACAAAACAACCCCACTTCCTTCTGTTGATCCTTACATGTCATGATCTCAATGCCCTTCACTGTTCATCCTCTTTTGGGTGCAGCTTATCAGGAGTCTTTCTAAAACAGAGCTACTCCAAATTGAACAAAATATAGTAGGTGTGATCTTACCAAGATTAAGTGCAGTAGGAATATCATCTCCCTTGCTCCATGTAATGTGCCAGTCTTGATGAGCCTAGAGTAGCATTAGCTTTTTTGGCTGCCATAATGACTCATCCTGCTAACTCATGTTGAGTTTGTGGTCCACTAACACCACCCACCCCCCCAGATCATTTTTCACACAAACCCTCTAACCATACCTCCTTTATTTTGTAAAAGTGATTTTTTTTAATGTCTTAAAAATTCTAGAGTATGTTTTGGCCAGCACACAGTTTTCATTGTTAAACCTTGAGGGCCGTGGTTTTAGAACTGCTATCTAGGTCACAGTCCCTGAGGACTCCCATAGTTCTGAAGCCTGAAAGGAGCATCAGATCTGATTTTCCCCAAAAGTAGTCCACCTTAGAGTCAGCCATAATAAACATAAAAACCCTGAGCTCCAGTCCCAATCCAGACAACCAATAAGTTGGTCAGGAAAAGAACCTCTATTGCATTATCTCATGAATCTTGTCTTTGAACCAAGGCAAGAAATTCCCTCGCATTCAAATGAGGAGCAGTTTAACTGTACCAGAGATCTAAACGTTGCTTCTGGGTGAAATAACCTGCACCATGTTATTACCACTTGCGATCTTAGTAGATCTGAATTGAACATAGAATTTCTGCTCCCATTCTTGGACCCTAAGTGAAATGAAGTTAGGGATTCTCTGTCCATAATACAATATACTCTGTTTAGGTGACAGAAGCCAATGAAGGGGAAAGCTCATTCAGAACCTTACCTTAGAGAGTACTTCGCTGACCAGGGAGACTAGACTAATGATGTTATCTATCCTTCACCCAGTTGTTAATTTTGGTACCAGTATGATGTTGCAACCAGAGGGCTTGGTCATGTCCTATTGAGGAGTGATCCTGCAGTAAGAAAACTGAGGGGAGGAAGCATTTCTGCATTATAAGGAGAATAGTAATGACACATTGGGGACAGATAAACATCAGAAATGCTAAGGAAAATATTCTGGTGAGATTTGTGCTGCCTAGAGACAAGTGGAAGGGGAAGAAAGAAGAGAACAAGCATTTATTAAGGACCTGCTAGGCATTAAATGCTTTGCAAATATTATGTCATTTGCTAATAGAGAAATATAGATCAAATAGAGAAATATAAATCAAATTAGTTAGCGTATCATAAGTACTTTGCAAACTTAGTTACTGAGAAGATAGGAGAAGTGCTAAGCTATGATAGTATTAGACCCAGAGTGTCTATAAAGGCAGCGAAGAGCAGTGGAGAGCACAGAACTTAAAGTGTGGAAGACCTACATTCAAATCCTGCTTCTAACATATCAACAAGCTATGTGTCCTTGGGCAAAGCATTTAGTTATCTGATTTTTCTCATCTGGAAAAGGACATAATACCTACAGTACCTACTCCCCAGGGTAGTCATGAGGCTTAGATAAGGTTATATATGTTAGGCATTTTACAAGTTTTAAACCTGTCTATGTAAGGTGTCCCAAAAGTCTTAGTGTAGTTTTAAGTTTCAATAGCTTAAAAAAAGCTAAAAAATTAAACCTTGAGAATGGGGCCATAGTCTCTGCTTTTAGGCTTTATATTTTCTTGAGCTTTGTGTTTTTAACGTTTCATAGCTTACAACTGCACTAAAACTTTTGGGACATCCTGTATGTCAGTGATTATTATTTCAGCACTTAGGTTGCTCCTTCTGGAAGAATCAAGCTCCCTGTTCAAAACCCTATGACAGATAGGGTTTGAACAGAGATGCTTTAGGTAAAAATATAAAGAAATTCTATGGATGGATCATTTTCAGTCAATGACCCTGGAAAAGAAAATTCCCATTGTGCTTTTGAGTAAACAGCAACATTTAAATTTAAATATAGGTCTGGCTTAGTCTTTTATCTAGTGATAGCTGTGAGATCTAAGACACAAACACCCAGTATCCAAGGAACAGAACACCATGGACACTACTCTAATCCTGTTTTGACTCAACCAGAGCTAGCAATGAGGATCTTTGGTAACCAAAACCAGAAAATTATGTCTAAGGTGCAGAACCACTCCTTGAACTTAGCATAAGGACATTGGTTAATGGAGAAAGTATGAAGGTACCTTCTATAAAGACACTCCAATTTCCCCCATCTCAAACCTTTGGATAATGCAATGGTATGCCTGGTTCTGTGTTTATATGTAACCTTAATCCTTAGAGTCAGTCACTTAAGAATCCCCTCTAAGTATAGTTATCCCAAGTCTCAAGGGCCAGTAGGGTCCTATTCAATCAATAAATCAATCAACTAGCACTTATTAAGTTCCTGTTACGTGCCAGGAGCTTTGCTAGGCAGGAAATATATACTGCACATGGGAAATATATGTAGCTGAAGGTCCATAATTCATTCCTTATCAATAAATTGAGGATATTGGACCCAACAAACTCTAAGCTATCTTAAAAATGCTGACATGCTATTAGCATTGATTAATGATGTTGTCCCATTCTGAAGTCAGTATTTCAGTTTCCAAGTTGTTCAATTCAACAGGCATTGAATGATCACCTACTATGTGAAGAGGATACTGTGTTAGGTACCTGGGGAGATTACCATATGTAGTTCCTACAGTTATTGAGTTTGCCTTATCTTCTCTATCCCCTGAGTCCCTGAATTGTACCCGAGCTCCTCCATAATATGGTTTCCCATTTACTAGCCCAGTCCCTCTTAGGCATTCTGACTTCCCAGTGACTGAATCTCTAATCCTTTGGGAAATTAGGTACTCAGTACTCATTTTAAGACTATATGGTGGCTGATACATTGTCGGATCACTTTCCTGGATCTCTGCCAATGATCTGCACTGCTGAGGCTAGAATTAGATTGCCTGGATTTTGAATTCATCTTGGAACTTTTGCTCTTGATAAATACATCCTGCCCCATAGAGTCATGTTCTAGCCTATATACCTCCCTTCAGACTCACATCTCTATTTGCCCATTACTCAAAGAATGGACCCCATGTTCTAACACTGGACTTTCACTTGATCTTGTTGGTCTGCTTGGACTCACAGTTCCAGCCTTTTCCAATATGAACTATTTCCTGCTGCCCAAATCCCATTATGACAACCAGGTAAAAAAATAATTGGGAACTCAAAGGAAACTTTAAAACTATAGTGCTTTCAGAATTAAAGAGGTCATTGCAGAAAAGCCTCCAATAAAGCCTTCCTCTGTCATCTCAGCATAGTTTGGACTGGACTCTGGGTTCTCAAAGGCTGCCAGGGCAGTATGACCTTTGACTACAGTCTCAGTAATGAACTGGGTGCTTGCTGATTGTCTCCAAATCAGTCCAGCTAAATTCATAGAAGCTATAGGATGATGATTTTTTCAGCTACAGCAAACTCTTGCAAACCATCTATGAAGGCTTAGGAGGGCTGCAAATCCATATCAGTGGAGGATCAGCTCCCAGCAAAGAAATCATGGATCCTTGAAGTTTTGATCTTTTGTAGGAGAAAAAAAATGACCAGTGTAGCAGGCCAGGTGATAATCTCAAGGCAAGAAGGCTAGATAGAAATTGAAGATCACCTTGTAAAAATGCTAAAAACCAACAATGAGGTTATCTTTGGATAAATCCATAAGAGGAATCTAGCTAGAGAAGCTGTAGTGAGTCAACCTCATCCAAACCATGAAATGGAGAAAACAGACCCTACATGAATTCAAAGATGCTTTGTACTAGCTCAGTACCTGCAACATACTAATCACTTAGTAAATACTTTATCTTTCTATAATAATAGCTTACATAGAGTGCTTTAAGGTTTATAAAGCATTTTACACATTTGGTATTCACAATGATCCTGTGAGTTAGGTACCATTATTATCCTATGTTATTATCTCATATCATCATCATCATCATCGTCATCATTATCATCATCTCCATTCTACATATGAGATTGAGAATGGTTAAGAAATTTGCCCAGGATCACACAGTTAGTAAGCATCTAAGACAAGATATGAACTCAGGTCTTCTTAATTCTAGGTTCAATGCTCTATCCACTGTTCCACCTAGCCACCAAGCTATCTATCTTTCTTTCTATCTTTCTATCTCATCTATATCCATTTCTACAAATCTACCTTATTTTCTTTCTTTCTATCTTTCTGTCTATGTAGGTCATTTTTCATATACTTTTAGCTTTTGATCATTATACAAAAAAACTTCAACCCATTTTACATAGAAGCTTAAAAAAAGGAATGAATGACTTCTACTCACTAGTTTTAAAGGAATTTGAAAATGAAAGTATAGGACTGTTGATCAAAATTCTGACCTCTGTCATATATAGTCTCCATGCTAAATGTCTGCAGGATTAATACTGTGAATTTATTCACAATAAGGGTACTGGAAGGGATCTTGGGATAGAATGATCATGAACCTTACCACACAAGATGGTAGGAACAGATGCATACACATGAAAGGAAGTATGAACAGAGGATAGACGGCAAGCCTTGGAGTTAAGAAGACTCAGTTTTCTATCATTGTCATAAATTTAGAACTAGAGAAAACCTTAGGGATCATCTCTTTCACCCATACCCCATTTTATAGATGAGAAAATTGAGCCAGAAAGAGGCAATGATTTGCCAAAGATCACACCATTAGTAAATGTCTAAACCCAGATCTTCTGATCCTAAATCAAGTGCTCTTTCCACTCTACCACACTGCCACTCTTACATACCCATGTGCCAGCGCAGTCAAATCACTTAAACTCTCAGTGTCCAAGGCAGTTATTAAAGACTATATAACCTAGAGACATCTGCACCACCCTAGAAGTTCCCCACTTGTAAAATAAATGTTTATTGTGAACTGTCTTTTATGTAAAGAAATTAAACATGTTTTCAGAATTTACATTAAGATATACCTGAACATCCATGTCATTAACTTACAGATAAGACTTGCTCCTTCCATTAGTCTGTAAGCTTCTTGAAGACAGAGACTATTTCATTCATCTTTGTAACCCTCCATGTCTGGCACTGTGCCTTACACATAGTAGATACTCATTAAGCACTTTTTAAATTGCATTGAATCATTGAGGCATATTACTGGATTGCTTTACAACTTGATGAAACTTCAAATATTTAAATCACGGTCCAGAAGAAGCAAAGTAAATTCTAATCATTGCATTCTCCCTTAAGTAGACTAGAAGTATAACGTGATTAAATGATTGGTCTACCTATTGATGATCCCTAGGATGGAAACAAAATCTCTGGCCAATTTGTCTTTTCTCCCAAATGATCATACCTTACCACTTAGCTATTGCTGTTGGGGACTGGTTCCACTCTACTCATCATCAGAGATGTGCTCCAAAATGTTGCTCAAATTAATTCTGGAAAGAAGTTGTTTTATATGTATTATTTTCTTGTTTATTATCAGTCACTAAAAATCAAGTGACTTTGCAACTGAGGTTTATATTATTTATGAACAAAACATAATGTATGCTTCATTTTCCACAGAAATAAAATGTCAGGTTCCTTATATATAGGGAAGACAAATAGATGTTCGATTCTCATCAGCTGATCACCATCAGAAACCACAGAGTAACAGCTCACAAAGTTGTCCTTTTAGTTTCTTTTCTTCAGTTACATGCTTAAGAGCTTGCAATATATTTCCCAAGCAGTCACCTTTCACAAACCACAACAGTTTCCTTGGCATAAGGTAGCACTGATGAAGCAAAATACAGTGCCAACCTCAAGTCTGTGCAGATTTGTTCAGCTACTTTGTTCTAATCACTTAGACCTCAATTTCTTCAGTTGTACAAAAGAGATTTTTTTCGGTTACCTAACTTACAGGACTTTGTGAAGATCCCTGAATTTATTTTTAAATAGCTCCTTGGAAGAAAGGCACTATGTCAACGCCAAGTGTTGATATTTCATCTTTGCTAAATTTCATTTTGAGTGTCCTTGCCAGCACTTGGATACACCATTTAAAAATGGTTTCATTAAAGCACGCTGCCACTTCAAAGAGTTTAAGTATAGGACAATGCTTAATTTGGCAAGGCATTTGATTCCTAAATCTGCATCTCCAGTCCTGATTTCTCATCTGAGTTTCAGAGCTGCATCTCCCTCTGTCTGCACATCTCCCCCTGGATGCCTTTTCTTCACTTCAGACTCGTATCCAACATGAAGATTGCTAGGGGCTGCTGGGTAGCATAATGGATAGAGCAGTGGGCCTGGAATCAGGAAGACCTGAGTTCAAATCTAGCTTCAGACTCTTACTAATTCTGTGACCCTGGACAAGTCACTTCTCCTCAGTTTCCTCATCTATAAAATGTAGATAACAATACCACTTACCTCATAGGGTTGCTGTGAGGATTAAATAACAATTATAAAGTGCTGAGCACAGTGTTTGGCATGTAGTAAGCATTATATAAATATTAGCTATTATCATTTTTCTCTAATCTCCCAAAACTTGCTTCTTTCTTTGAATTGATTATTTGTCAGTGACTTTAATCTAATCTCCCATATTTACCACCTTGGTGTCATCTTTGACTTTTCCCTCTCCCTAGTCCCTCCATTATGTCACCCATTAATGCTAATTCCTTCTGTTATCATCATTTATGTCCATCATGTTAATCCTGGTCCTCATTTCAAGCTACCTCAATTATTGTCAGTGCCTCTGAACAGCATCTGGCCATCTCCACTCCTGCTCTCTACCCCCAATCCATCCTTCATATGGCTACCAAATTTGTCTTTCTTTATGTTCAGATATAGTTATGTCATTTCTCTGCTCAAAGGTCTTCAATGGCTCCTTGTTGCCTCCTGGATAAAGTTAGAATTCCACCTGATGTTGAAGGCCCTTTGCAAAGTGATGGTCTACTTTTTCCAATCTTATCTCTTACTACTCTCCTCCACATACTGTATCTACACTCTAGCCAAACTATGCCGCTCAAGTCTCTGAACATACCATGTGCTATTTTGCCTCTAAACTTTTACTCAAACTATTCCCTGTCCCTGGAATGTCTTCCTGTCACCTAACCTGCCAAATTCCCAATAATCTTTTAAAACCTGATTCAAATATCACTCCTTCAACTGGTGATTTCCCAGTTCTGTTGAAAAATTGCTTTTATTCTCAGGCTTCACAAAGCACTTTAACTTAAGCTTCTCTAATGAATTGATTATGTATTTTCAATCAATTATATGAGTATGAGAGACAATATGGCATAAAGCTGGCCTCAGAATAAGGTAATAAACCTATCTTTAAGTACCACTTCTGACATATACAGTCTGTAGGACCCTAGGTGGGTACAGCTTCCCAGGACTGCAGGTACTGTCTAATACAGAGAAAGTGCTAACTTGCATTTCTAAAGGGAGTTTCCTTATACAGTAATTCCTTATATCAGTGAAATCAGGTCTAGTCCTTATCCTTAATTCTTCCCATATGAATCTTTTTCCTCCATTAGACTCTAAGCCTATGAGGGGTGGGACAGTGTCTTATCCAAATTTTGTGTTTCTTTCAGACCTTGCTTAGGATTCTGTATATAGGCAAATATTTAATAAACATTTGTAGAATGAGTTTTTAAAGTTGTATGTAAGATATACATACTGCAACATTTGCTAATTCTATTACCCTTTATTATTTTCTGGCCATTTTTAATAAGAATGAGTTTATTAAGACTAGTCTGGGGTTCTGAAAATATTCATAGTTACTACCTATATGCATTATACTACATAAAAATGTTGACATAGGTCAACTACCTAATTTTCACAAAGTTCTCCTCAACACTCTATACATTAATTTGGCAAGGACTAAGGCTGGATGGACCACTCTCCCTTCTCTCTGAACTTATGCATCTCATGAACCATCATTGCCCAAACAAATTTAAGCATCAATATTTTATTGTTCCTTCCTCACATTAAAAAAGGGGTTCATATTTGGTTAAGTGCATACCAGCTGCCTCTTTACTTTGAAAAGGGCTACTTAAGTGGGGAGGCACCTAAGAGATGATAGCTAATGGAAGTATTTAGCTTACTTCTGTTTGTAATCATGCCAGAATGAAGTTAGCCACCAGAAATAGTAGGTCAGGCTTCTAGGCCCAAAGAGGAAAAAAAAAGAGGAATTATCTGGATAATTCAGGAAAGCCCATTATTCGTTCAAGAGGTTGTTGGGTATTTTTTTCTTCTTTTTATATTGATGGTGACTTTCTTAGTTTTTTTGCCAAAAATCACCCACATAAGTAACTTTTGTTTTCTCCTTCACTTTGATAGGGAATACTTGATTATTGTCAGTCAATAGAAGTCTATTATCATGGCTTTGAGAGCTAAAAAATATGAGAAAACCAAAATAACTGAGAAGGAACTTAGACTAGGAGACTAGATTCCTCAGAAGGCCAAGTCTGGGTTCCTCAAAGATTGCACCAAAACTATACATGTCTATACAAGTTGAGTGACGTGGATAATTAAGAGATCAATCAATAACTAGATACAAATGTAAGAAACATTATGTACTATGGGAACACAAAGAGATCAATTGAAGGAGTCAAGTCAACAAGTATTCATTAAGTACCTACTATGTACTTATGTATTCATTACACACCTACTACTAGTCACTATTCTATGTACTGAGAACAGAAATAGAAATGAAAAGAAAAGAAAGATACTTCCTGCCTTCATAATGCCATCGTAAGGAGGGAAGACAATATATACAAGGGAATTGAAACGTTTAGGGGGAAGGAATTGTGGGGAGGGGGAGGGGAAGAGGAAGTCTACAGAGTCAGAAGTAGAAGCCAGAGAGGAATGAAGGATTGAATATGGCTGGTCAGAGTCTTTTCATATGTCCCTGACTTCAAAAATTGTATATTCTAGTGAAGATAACAAGGTATAAATGAAGAAAGGGTCAACTACCAATACAATCGTATCACAATTTTATCAATAACACAATTAATGATAACAATAATATAACATAATTATATCAATCAATAAGCATTTATTAAAGTCTCTAAAACATACCAATCATCATGACAGGCCATAGGGACATAAAAACATAAATAATTGATTCTATGTGATTGTATTAATGAAAAAGATAGTAAATTCTGTAGTTACTTAAGGGAAATAGAAATAATATCCATATGTGGGATAGTTAAGGACAATATTCATGGAACAGATGTGACTTTAACTTAGCCTTGTAAAATGGCCATGAATTAAATAAGTGGAGAATGGAATATTCTCCCTACTCTGATCTTTTCTACCATACCTTTATGGTTTTGTCTTCACCTATTAGAATGTAAGTTCTTTGAGAGTAGTAGTCCTCTTGTTTCCTTGCATTTATACCCCTAGCATTTACCACTGTTCCTGAAACAAAGTAGGTATTTAATAAATGTTCTATCTTGAGCAAATATGAGTAAAAGCATAGAGGTGGAAATGGTTAAGGCATATTTGGAAGACAAGAAATAGAATTGTCTGACTAAAGAAGAGGGTTTATGAAGAGTTGCCATGGTTGTTTGTTTGGATTATGGAGGACTAAAATGACATCACTATGTCAGAGTCAGTGTATACTATGTCTGACTGTGGCTGATCAGACCTATATGGGCTCAGAAGGCTCTACTGCAGGGTGGGCATAAATAGTCTGTATGACCATTTGGAAGGAAGATGCCTCTAAATTTTCACATCTCATATTTCTACTGCCATGATAGAAAAAGATTATAAAGATAATTTGCAATGGGTTCTGGAAGGTCTTGAGGTCAAGCTAATTGATTTAGGACTTTTTTTTCTTTCTCTTTTAGATAATCATTTTTTTAAACTTTCCCTTTTTTGTGTACTCAATCTAAAGAAAGGAAAAAGAAAAAAAAACTCTTGCTCTCAATGATTATGCATTTCAATGGAAGAGATAGCATGCAAATAATGAAGTACACCAAGGAGATGGGGAGATGAAGGTAACAAAAAAGGGAAACCTCTACCTTCAGTCTCTTTCCTCCATATCATCCTATACATCAAAGCCTGGTAATTATTTGAAATTACTTATAAGGAGGAGAAAACCCTTTCTCCAAAACCTTCAATCATTTCCCCCTACTTATAGGAAAGAAAGAAAAAAAAATACTAAATCTACTAGGTTGACAACTCATCATCTTCCAGAAGCCATTCCCAAACTATATAATCTTTTCTAATGTGGCAGTTTAAATATGAGATGTAAAAATTTAGAGACATCTCTCTCCCAAATGGTCATAGAGACTATTTATGCCTACCCTGCAGTAGAGCCTTCCAAGCTCATATAGATATGATCAACTACAGTCATATTTGTGTCAAATAGTGGCATTCTCTAGTGCAGTGTGGGGAGGAGGGAAGAAGATAGTTTGGAACTTGAAATGTAATAAAAATAAATTAAATTTTTTTTAAAAAGAGTTAATATAACTACTCACTGGTCTATACCCCAAACTGCCAGAACTTTAGTTCTGATAGTATAGCCTCATAGGAACCAAGGTCATCTCTGTATCATCATAAGGCACTAGAAGAATTTTAGTGTATTAGAATATGAACTGCTTGAGAACAAAGATTGGTTTTTGGCCATCACATCACACTATTGACTCCTATTAATGTTGTTTTTTTTAAATTTGGCATTTTAAATCTCAGGTTTCACATTCAGAAATGGAGAATCAAAGCAGGTGACTTAAAGAAATAGAAAACTTAAAGGAATAAGCAAATTTTTTTGCTAATAAAATCAAAACAACCTAGGAGTCACTTTTTGCTCAATGACACAAATGTTTGAAGCTGATGTGACATTTTAGGATTCCATAATCAGCTAGCCAGTCAGTCAACAAGAATTTATTATGGACCCACTATATTCTAGGCATAGTGCTAAAGACTGAGGATGCTATCATTCATTTGAAAGATATGGTTCATGAAGATACATCAAACAACCAACTTTGGACTGCAAAGCTAATGAAATCGTACTTTCAAAGTCAGTTACAAATTTGCATTTACTTTTAACTAATCAAGAAAAGAAATTAACAATCCAATTTAGACAAAAATAACCTATTCTTGTTATAATTAAATAATTATGGAATAACTAACATTCATTAAAATGACAAAACTTAAAAACATTTTCCCCTCACAATAATTTCATGTGAGTCAATGGAGGTCAAAATTGAGATTATTTCATCACTCTGACCCAAAACCACATACACCAAATTTTATATAAATCAGACAGCTTATAATATCTTATTCAATTAGAAGAAAAAGTCTGAATAAGAATGGTGGTTCTTAAAAACTGAGAATTTTAGAAGAGTTTATTGTTCAGTTGCATCCAACTCTTCATGATCATTTTGGGGTTTTCTTGGCAAAGATCCTTCAGTGGTTTGCCATTTCTTTCTCCAGCTCGTTTTACAGATGAAGAAACTAAGGTAAACAGAGTTAAGTGACTTTCCCATAGCAAGTAAATGTCTGAGGCGAGATTTGAACTCACAATGAGTCTTCCTCACTTCAGGACAAGCGCTCTGTGCACTATGGCACCACCTAGCTGTCTTTTAAAAGAGTATCCTCCTTAAACACTTATGTGAAGAGAGGCAGAGTGAAAAAAAAGAGGGAATGGAAAAAGACAAAGTGACAATAATGACAATAAAAAAGTTAGATAAAGGCTTACTAAGAGATAGCAAAGTTTAGGTCAGACAATAGTGATGATGATGATGATGATGATGATGATGATAACTAACATTTATATAGTACTTACTACATCCCAGGCATTGTGCTAAGCACATTACAAATATTTCCTCATTTGATATTCACAACAACCCTGGGAGGTAGGTACTATTACTATTCTCATTTTACAGATGAGAGAAAT